>NW_020450939.1:331287-385231 GCF_003343035.1 Apteryx rowi
CCACTGGAGATGGCCAGCAGGGAGGCAGGTCTCCCTGGCGGGTGGGCGATGTGCTGGGAGAGGCCAGCAAGCTCCCGGGCTGGCCGCCTCCGTGCCAAGGAGACGGGCGACGGTCTTGCTGCAAGAAGAGCATCCTCAGGGCTGGGAGAAGGTGGCTGGTGCTGGGATAGGCTCAGACTCCTGATGGGGAACGTGCGGTACAGAGTTGGAGCGGGACTTGGGGTCCTCTGGGCCTCCCCTTTGCGCTGACTCTGCCTTGCCCCTACTGCTGTGTCCCCAAGACTCATCGCACGTGTGGTAACAYGAAGCTTTCTCAATATCTTCTTCTTGAGTACAGAGCTCAATAAAGATACATGTCTTGGGTCATCCCGTTGCCCCTTTAACACCCCTTTTCTGTGAGTCCTTTTGCCATCTGTCTTTGAAGGGAGGGTCCGTCTGTGATGATCTGCCTGGCTGGCACCTCAAAGTCTGTGAAAGCAGGACTGAGGGAGAGAGGTATCTTTAAATGTCGTTTCCGAGCAGCAGAAGCTTACATGAAGCTGTACCAAGCGTGTGCCTACCTCAGGTGATGGTATTTCACCTGGGATGATCCAGTACAGGGCAGCACAGAATAAACGGATGTCAAATCTTTTAAGCGGGAAGGAGACCATCTTTTGGAAGATGTGAGGGAAGAAGATTGGCCAGTGTTTATCGCAGATACGTTCAGCTGCGTGGATGGGAAGTAAAGAGGGGCTGACTCTGAAGAAGAACCTTGGCAAAAGCTTTCTTCTTTAGCGGAGAAAATGGGTTGCAAACAGGACAACTTTCAAGAGCAGGGGTGATTTCATCTCCAAGGGGGGTGGTGGAGAAACTTATATCCCAAACAGGTACCTTGTAGTGGTTGAAGAATTGCAAGAGGATCCTGCAGGAGAGCTACGGCTGGGTTGTACAGAGAGCAGTTACGGTGGGCAGAGCGAAGAAAAGGAGGCTGGCAGGARTCATGGGGACTTGGGCTCGGCAGGAGGGATGCAGCCTTAGGATGCTGCGCAGACCAGTCTGGCAGACTTGTGTGGAAGTGGGAAGAGTGTGGATTTGGGGAGAGTGACAGCAGCAAAGGACATCTTACTAAATTGGGAGAAAATGCATTTTCAGGGATGCATGACTTTCCATACCGAGATGATTCTTACAACGTGAAATCCGAGATCTGAATCATGGCGAAAGACCAGGCGCTGATTCTTCAGGGCAGTGCCGTCCTCTGTGTTTGAGAGCTGGCGTCTGCGAGGTCCGGGTGTGCTCTGCACTCTTCCTGATGATATGAAGTGCTCTATTTAGAAGATAAAAATATCCTACAATTCCTACAGGAAATCTCCTTTGCCCTGATGCATGAAATCAGATAACTAAAAGAAATAATGAAAAAGACAGCTACTCCACTGTGACTGAAATAAAATGTTTGGGTATTTGTGGATGGGAGAGGGCATCCTAGTGACAGCTGTTTCTCCTCTCCTTTAAAGCATAGTTTTAAAATTTCTTTTGCATTAGATGCTTAATACTATGTTTGGATGGATGCAATATGATTGATGTAGTTAGTGTATGGACTAATACTAACAAATCTTCATCAAAGACTTTTTGTGGTGATTCACTTTAAGACTAAGCTTCATTTAAGTGTTTAATGGCATGGCTTTAAGCCTAAGCAAAAACGTCATGTTTAAGGATTAATTTGTGCTGTTAGTACAAGCGTAGAAATTAAAAGGAGCAGTTTTGAATGACTTTCAGAGGGGATTGCTCTCTCTCAGGGTTGCTATCAGCTCTGCAGGAGAGGYGCTGGATCTCTCGGTTATCTGAAACTGAGAGTTGGGACTCCTGGGTTCGGTTTCCCGAAGTTGTGCTGAACCTTGGGGTTGTGAGCAAGTCACTAAACCACGCGCTTTCCTGTTGGTGTTGCGAAGAGGCTTGTATTTCACAGGAGCGTTGTGAAGGTTACGCGGTACATGCCAAACTAGGTTTAATATTATAAACGGACCCGGCATAATCAAACCATATTTAAAACAGAAATAACAGAGCAAGCCCTTATGTTGTGCAAAGCCTGGCAAACACAGAATTTTTCTGTTAAAGTTTTCATTTCTCCCTCTTGTTTGATCCGGTTTGACTCAGAGCCTCATCCTGCACGGTTGTTTTGTGTGAGAGTCAATGTACTTTACATTGGTTTCATAGACTGCAAGCTGTCAGGCACCCTGTGTAATTCCTTCCACAAAAGCAGTGCCTACACCTGTGGCACTATAGATAAACATGTCACATTGCTCATTCAGTTAGGGATGCTGTCATAATTTAATAATAAATTTAAAAACCTACAACACTGGCGTTAAGGTGGCCTTAAACGGGAGGAAAATCAATTTGCAATTTGCCTTACTGCTGCTGTYAGCTCCTGTTGGCTATTTCCTGAAGGCAGGTGTCTCCGCAGCAATGATGATTAAAATATCAGAAAGGAATTTCGTGCGGCACGGGGGGATCCGCTGCAAAATCTCGGAATCAGCAGGCTAAAGGAGCCGGTGTCGTTCTAATGGTGGTGTTCTTGTGCTTCCCATTAGCCGGGTTCCTGCAAAACGTTGCTACGCTGTGGGTATGTTCTCCGCGTCAGCGTTGTAGTTTCTGAAAATCCATTCTCATGACGATTTTTATTAGTAAAACAGACAGAAATAAAGGCTATTGAGCGCTAACTTAATGAGGTGCTGGCAAAGCCCCCTTGATGCCGCTTTCTTCGCTTATTCATCACAGGTAAACACTGAATTTACAACTGAGCCCTTTTAGAGATTTTTTTAAATGGATTTTACGATGTATGTCTGTGGGGTGTTTCTTCAGGTTGGTAATATTTATGTTTGTCTAGGGTTTCTTAATAGCAATCCTATATAGTTATTTATGTAATGCTTCCTGTATTTCCTGTCTTCGGAGGAGTTTTGAATGTCTTCTGCGAGGAAGGGAAATGACTGTGAAGAGAAGTTTGTTTTCTGTTGTTCTGTGATGCTGTAAACCTTCCCCCCCCTTTCAAACACCTTTTAATTGATACGAAATCTGATGTTGTGGTTAAGGACCACGAATTCCAGCGTCCTTCCCCTTAGGAGTTCGTGATCATGCTGTAGTTGCACAGTGCTGTTGTATTTTTTTTAATTTGCTGCGATAACATCAAGTTAACTCCCTTTACGGGAGATGCTCCTGTTGTGCTAGGCGCTGCACGTCTCACACGAGCGGCCTCTTCCCGAGAGACTTGCGACTCGAGCGTAAAGGAGGAGTCCACCAAAACTTGTGTACGGACACAGCGAAGTAAGAGTAACGGTGACATGAAACTGTTGTACCCCGTACAAGTTGTTCTTCTTGGCTGTTGTAGCGGAGGAGAGTTGGAAAGCTGATTTTGCAGGGTAGTCAAGTGGCTTGTTACATACGTATTGAATATCCTTCCACGTGGGTAGGATTGCGCATCCGAGAGCTCCGGCACTTGTCCGAAAGTCGCGTGGGTAACGAATTCTGGTGCTAGTGGTGTAGCAGAGGCTTTGGCTCAGTGTTTTGGTCAGCGCTTTCAAATGTCAGGGCTGCGTGGGGGGGTCTAAGTCGTCAACCTACGGTTTTGCGATGGTTTCATTTATTTCCGTCTCTCGTTGCCGATGAAGCTCATAGAAGATGAGGCTGGCTGGATGTGGGTCTTCCAGCCCCTTGCTTATGAACTTTGTTAGTCTGTAGACTAAACACCCTGTCCTTTAGCCTTTTTTTCCCCTCCAAGGTCTCTATCTTTCCTTAAGATCARGTGGTCAGCTTTGCTTTTGGACAGCGATGCCCAAACCTGGACATCAAACTTCAGCAGAAGCTTTCACGCGCCACGTGAACTGCCAAGTTTATTTCTGTGCCTTTAYAGATGATAACTTCATTCGTATGTCCTGGTGGGCTTACACCTGCCTCGGTAAGATGCGGTTCAGTCCACCTAAGTGCAAGATTTTCTAGGCAGGCCAACAGCAGAGAATATGATTATACAGAAGAAGAAAAAAATRCCACATACAAATAGCACTGGCAAATGTACCCGGCTATACTGAAAGAGGCTTTTAAAATAAGCCCYGCTTTTATTGGGAACAAAAGCAATTAAATCAGAGATTTAACAAAACATTTATTTACTGTTTTAAGCATCTTTTATTTCCAAAACGATTTTATTTCTAAGGAATTTCTTGACTTGGGAGCAGGTCCATTAAAAATGTCTTTAGACTTAACATCCAGCAGTGCTGGTAAGTTGATTTTTTTTTTTTCACAGCTAACCCCTTCACTTGGTACCCAGCAGTTCCCGGTCTGGAGCGCGTTGTTGTTCTGTTCTGTTGTTGTTTTTTGTTAAGCGACCAGACGAGCCGTGTCAGACGCGACGCTGCGGTGTGTGGTCGAAAGCAGGTCGGAAGAAGCCGAGGGTGGAGCGAGGGCCGTTGCTCTAGGCAAGCAGAAGCGTAATTTAGTGCGGCGCTGAGATTTCTCAAGCTCCGGTCGCCCTTGACTGGAAAGGCAACTTGAGAGCGGCAGGACGCTTTCGTCAGCGCGTCGTTTCCAAACGCACTTGGAGATCATCCATTTTGCGAGGAAGCTTTCTGCCGTTTGTGTTGAGGGGTTTTTAAGCAAAATCAGTTTTATAGCTTTTTCTAGTATGTTGTTCAGAGGTTGATATGTATTTCGGTAGTTCCTAATAAAATGCCACCTACCACTGCATTCAAATAGGCGAGAATAGGCTTTTTTTTTTTCTTTTTCCACTTCCAGTTTTGCTGTTTTCCAACGAATAGTTAAAATGGCTGCTGCAACATAGTTTTCACAGGCTTTTGCAGTGCTGCGAGCCGTACGCTTGAATTTCTTCCTATTTCACAGCACATTGCACGGATTTCAGCTACCTGGCTTCCCCTGAATGACGACCCCCCTCCCACGTGCAAACGCGCACGTGCGCGTGCACTGTTCCAGAAATGCCCTCTTCTGCCAGCTTAGCGCTCTCCTGCCTTTATTTGTGTTTAAGTGCTCTCCGAATTGTTCAACTGAATCGAACAACGTTATCGCAAGACATTTTTTTTGGAAGGAAGATGGTGCCGCTCTTTGGCTCATGCTGTACGTGAAAATCGCACAAGTGAGAGGAGCTTAAAGTTCATTTTTAAGTGTCTATTTTTTATTTTAAGGAGCAAATCTGTCTACAACCGCATTTGAAAGGGACCACGTATATTAAGGCCTTAATCTGAATCACTCCGTTGAAAGGGAAATAAAATCGAACTTTATGGTCAGAATGCTTTGAGAAAACCAAATAATGGAGTTTATAAAATCACTAGTTAAGCAGAAGGACCAAGAGCTATGGAACCGGCTCCTGACAGCTGTAACAGCTCCTGCGGGTGCAGACCTTTTTATATTTTAAGTTTTTCACYGGTTTGCTTATAGAGCTAGCTTATTCAAGAGTTGAGAATCCAAATGGGAGTTGAAAATGCGGAAGAGTTTCCATTTCTGTTCCCATCTGCGAATAAAAATTGTGCACGATGTCCTAAGATCTTTTTGTTATCAGAAAGGGCATGATTGGATCTCATCTGTTTAATTCAATGATGACAACTGATGTCTCCCTTTTAAAACAACTTTTCCTGAAACTTTTTTTGTAAAGAAACGATGTATTCAGTATATTTAAGGCAGACTTTAAAATACCGTTTTTGTCAATTTTTAGGCTTTTAAAATACAACTTGCCAGGCATAGTGGTTCTTGCATACTAGATTATATTTGATATGCCTTGTTGGTCAGGTTCAAATACGGCACAAGAATTAACTCTCTTGAATCACGTGTGTTAAGTTCGATCATTGCTTAAATAGTTGTAAATATGTTCTCTAGGTCAGCAGAAAAAAAAAAATGCATCCGAAAATGGTTCTCYGTGTTGGGTACAACTTTCCTGTAAGAAAATAACTGAAAGCAAGCCCCTCTGGAGATTGGTGAGCAAAATGGGTTTTATTTAAGTCAATCCGCGTGGGCTCCTGTCGCTCGGGGCTCGCTTGCAGTACGTGCACGTTTTCCTTACGCGCTGAAGAGGACGAGCTGCACAATAGGATAAAATTAGCTGTAGACAGTGCCCAGAATTTGTTTTGTGATTCTAGTTTAATACAGTTAGTCGCCTGGAATGGAGTTGCAAGATCATTCTAAAAAAAAGTTCTTATGTTGGATCCGTTTCTGTTTTGGTCTGCCGGCTACTTTAAAAAGCGGTAATTAGTTCTGTCAGTTTAAATATTTGGTCAGCAAAATGTTGCTTCGGCATAGGAAGGTGCAAAATCACAGCTGCTGTTTACTGGGCTCGCTTCTAATTTTGAATGTGTGTTGATGTATCGCTGAAAAAAAAGAAGCTCTAGAAGAATAATAAATTGAAGATACTCATGTGTTTTTTTTCCTTCAGAACCAAATTGTGCTCTAGTGCATTTTCTTCAGTGCTGTGCTGCGATTGCTCTGTGTGGTTCAGACACCAATGTTTCTTTAAAAATCAGCCATTGCTCAGCCTTGTGCTGAGACACCGGACATTTTGTGGAGAACTGCATGTTTATTCTTACCCTTTTAGGGGCTYGCTATGAAATCGGAGGTCTCCTAGGCTCTCCCAAGCATCGTTTGGAAGCAAGTATTTTGCTTTAAATTGCAATCCGCAAATGTTTGCATCAGAGGTGACAACAGGTTTCAACTCCCAGGTCCTCTTCGCTTTCTGCTCTAATTCCCCTGCAAACATTAGGAGTTCTAGTATTTGTTGTTCACCGATATTTCCTATATCTGACACAGAACTGCTAACGTTTTCGCTGGCGTCGTTAGCTCTTATTAAGCTGGATTTTTGAGGTATTTGCTAATACTTCTAAATCAAACAGTGTGACAAGAAGTAGAGAGTGCCAAGTTCCCAAGGAAGGGCTCGGCTCTGATCTCACGGGTTCCTACTGCAGCGCTCTTCCTCGCTCTTCCTCAAGGATCTGTCTTTTTAGCAGCCTCTGACCGCCTGCTCTTTGAGAGTTGTAGCAGTTGGACCTTTGCTGCCAGGAACAGCGGTGGAAGGAGGTATAAAATACTCRTCAGTCTTTTGCTTGTGCCCTTGTTCTTCTAGTTTTATTTCCTGTTCAGTTTTTCTCCCGGCGAGGTGGAGAATTGACCAGTCTGCTTTCACTCTTGCTTAGGAATTACGGACAGCTCTTGTAAAACRGAGCAAAATTTAAACCGTTTCAGTCCACAGCGGCTCGAGGAGCTTCAGACCATGCCTACCTGATCGGGCCCATCCTGCGTGGATTTGCGCAGCTGCCGAAAGGAGCAAACCTCCCTCCTGCCATCCCGCCACTCGTTTTCATCTTCTCCGTTGTACCGTGTTTGGGTGGCCTCGCAGGTGGCCAGCTGGAGAACAGATTCAGTTGAAAACTGTTTTTGTTGTCAGCTGGACCTGTTGACCTGGAGCAGTTAAGTCTGGAGGAATGGGGAAGGAAGGGGATGTCTTCTTCACTAGCAGCGCAGGTTTATTCTGCGTTACAGTGATTGCAGTCTCGGAAAGGAGAAGCCTCCAGTTACCAGGAGAAAGGGCTGCACTGGGTCAGCCTAAAAAGCTTGAGAYTGATTTCAAGGTCTCCAGGTTATCTGATCTCATGAGGACATCTGCCTGAGAGACACAGGGGGAAAAATGGGCTAAAAAAAGCTTCAATCTGAGCAACTGAGGTAAAGTAACTCACTTCGCCCTGCCCAACCTCTCGCCCCAAGTCACTCCTGGCGTTGTTTTTAAGCAGATCAGGCTCCTTAAAGTCTTTCGCTGCATGACGTGTTTTCCAGCCTTAGTTATGTGATTCTTCRACCCCGCTTCAGTTTTCTCCTTGAATTATTGACTCCAGCCATAGGTACAGTATTCCAGACACGGTGGCACCAGTGCCTTACGCGGAAATAGCATAGTCTGTGCTGCGATTTGAGATCGTCCTTTAGATGTCTGAGAGTCACGTGCCGCGCTCGCGCTTCGGACGGTGTAGTCAGCCGATTGACCGCCTGTTTCCGGAGACTCCGCTTCACAGGTCGGCGTGTCCTGGTCAGTTAATGTGGCTTCTGTCTCTGTTCCTAGCGATGTGACTTTATTTTTGTTAGTTCTGTGATCGGTTCCTCGTCGGTCAGAAAAGGAGCAATGAAGAGTTCCTCCCTACTGGATGTATTTCATTTCTGTATGAAGAAATTGTCGTGTGCTATATCTTAAAAACCTGGGAACGTTTTGCTATTAGCCAAACGAGACTCCTATCATATATCTTTCAGATTGAAACTCTCCTGCAAGAGAGAGTTCCCTACGCTTAATAGGGTATGCCACCGAGTCGCAGGAACGTAGGGCTGGGAAAGAAAGTCCTCTCGCCCAAGCAGGATTAATGAACGCTTCCTGTGTAACTTGGCTATTGGTAGCTGATTTAGTTAGTGCTCTGCTAAATGTTCCTTCTGCTAGTCCTGAATGCTTAAAAATCTGCTGCTTATTAGTAGCAGCTCTGAAATAGGTATCGCCACTTGTGACGGGGAGGTCGTCTGAGCCAAAGATCTTCAGTAACAACTGAAGCAGCTCCGATTCCTCGTTGTTGTAGCTTGGGCTTGTAGCGTTGGTGTGTGACTGTGAAGAATTCGCTTCTGGTCTTCTGTTATGCTCAATTTTGATTCTAAATATCCGGGACTTGCGCTGTTGAAGGTTCATTTGATTTCCTCATCCTTCCTACGTGACACTGCTTTAATGTCCTTGCGTTAGTCAACAAGTTAACGTGGCCCTTAGAATATTGGATCTCTTGTCCCTTGTGTTAGAGGCTGTCCATACCTTTCCAAAGTCCTTTCCAAAAAAGTGGATTAATTGGTCACGCAACCAAAACTCTTCACCTTATGTAACACCAGTCACCAGCTTACATCAAGGTTGGCCCATGTTCTGCTCCTCTCCTAAGTGTAGGAAATACCACTTACCTCTTTTTCCTTTGAGAGCCTTTCTAATTAAAGTCTAAGGTGTCATGGGGTAAAAAGGAGGATCATCCCCTCATTAGTAACTAGTTATCTGCTAGGAAACAAGGAGTTAGGAACAAACTTTCTGTTCTCACGATGAAAGGGAGGTTACCGGTAAGTTCCTGCTGTTTACCAGATTTATGGATTATCTGGGAAAGGATACAACCAGGGGGATGACTATATTTGCTGATCAAGCGGATTTATACAGGACGCTCGAACCAAAAACCAGCTGTAACATGCTGAAAAAAAGTTTTATAGCACTGAAATGCAGCATTTTAAAAGGCCGCTGGGATTCGGTGTCATTRACTGCACATCCTAACTATAGCTGCGCAAGGGCGGTGTGATAGAGGTTGATAGAGTCGTTAATATTGTAAAGAATAGGCAACTATTGTATGGTGGGCTTAAAAGCAAACAGAAGTACTCCTTTTTGCTCCAAGCGTAATTAAATTGTGGCACTCGTCGTCACAGATGTTGTGAAAGTAGCTCTGGCTGGAGCTGACTCATATTTTATGTGAATAGCTAATGGAAATTACCCTCCATTAGTGTAACGCGGTGCTGAGGATGCAGCCCCGGGAGATCCCCATCCTGATTACAGCGAGAAGTTGGAGGCCTGTCGTACGCTGTTGCCTACTCGCAGCCTTTCTCACTCGCTGTGCTGGTATCTCTTGGTGATGGGTTACAGAACTGCACGGACCTTTGCTATCTCTTGTTATGTCGGTTCTTGGGCTCCTAGAAGATAACGCAATCGTAAGTGAGGCAGCTTGAAGCTTTATCGATAATATGAGTTCGCTGTAATTCCTAGCAAGTTCTTGCTTATCAAAATCAGCATTAGTTGCTTTTTTGGATCTTAATCTGCAGTGGGAGTGCCTTCTTCTTCCCCCCTAGCAGGATGTTACTTAGACATCTTGGCAAATGTTGTCTCTCTCTTCCTTGAATACTTGGACACCTATGCAGGTGTGCTTGGTTCTTGCCAATATTACGATGACTTGTCATCTCTGCGTGTATCATATTGCTCTGTTCTTCTTGATCTACAGCATCCTTTGAGAGATGAAGATATGAATGTGATTTTTTTTTTTTAATCTACTCAGAAAATGAGATTAAGCTGAGACGCTGGAAAGGATTAATATTTTCTGGATTTACGTAGGTGTGTGACGTCTCGTTTAATTGAAGCTTGACAAGAACAATACTGAAGTCTGGAAACCCACAGAAGTGAATTTGAAACATTCAGGGGGTGGATGGTTTATGTTTCATATTCTAGGAATATCAGGGGGAATGGTTTTATTTCTACAAAATCAAAGAGCTGCTTTCTCTGTTCTTTTCTGTTTCTTTAAGGAAGCAGAGAATTCTGTAGAAACTTCTTCAACAGAGAAGATTTTCTTCTGAGAAGGTCTTTCACCCCCCACACCCATGCCTGCTCTTAATATTCTGTGCTGATTGCCTCCCCCAGAAGAATTCAAGTGCAAAAAGCCTGTTAAAATGGTGCACTGTTACTCATCCTGTATGCTGGGCTTGAATCTAGCCTGATTATGTCACTGCCAAAATTAAGCACTACCCTTTTAGCCTTACTGAGTGAATATAAGCCTGAGAAACAGATTTTGCATCAACTGAGTCATCAGGAAAACTCTGATTGCGGAGCCTTTCATTAGTAATGGGGATACGAGGAGAGGGCACAGCTGCACCTTTTGATTGAAGTTAAAAAAAAAAAAAAAAAAAAATTTGGTTTATCAACTGGGCACCTTCGAGAGTCCCAGATTATGTAATGTCCGGTCTTCTACATTCACCCATTACTTTATGGGGAATCGTGTTCCCTAAGGTGCTGGATACAACCGGATATTAGCACCAGAGGAATGGCTAATTTAAGGCATCATTTATTGCAGTGTCTTGTGATGCACCTGTCAAGAGATTGCAGCAGAAATTGGCCTTATTATAAAGAGGAGATGAGTCTCTCTGCGTATGAGGAATAAAGCCTGTGATTCATGTTTTGGAAATGTGCTGCTGGGAAAACCAGGCCTGGTTTTACTGCCTCCGTTCAGGTCTTATTCCCTGGGTCTGCAGAGCATTGGCAGGAAGGTGCCAACTTGCACAAAAGGATGCTGTAGCTGTTGACCGTGGAAAGTGGGACCTTGTTTCCCTAGGTAGGAGAAGATAAAGATTTAGGGAGCTGTAGTGACCTGTTGGGTGGCCTGAGCCAAGCGCTCTGGGAGGACGGCTTGTATATATGTCTTATAAAGGACTACGCCTGACGGCTCTGCAGACCAGTGGCTTGCAGGCTGGATGAAAGACTTCCACAAGTCCATCACTGTCTCCAGGTGCCCTACAGGCTCGTCCAAGCGTGGAGGAAACCACCGCAGGTAGAAGTAGTTATTAGACGCGAAGCAGATTGGTGTTCCACCTTGCTTATAGACAGGGAGTTGTCCTTCCACAGGTAGCCCTGATGTCTGGATTGTTCATCGTAATGCGAGTCGTTCTCCAACGCTGTAGTTTTGGCCCCGCTCCAAAGCACCTTCTCTTCCCCCAGCGTCCACCATTACGGTTTTCCTGCGTAGCGCCCTTTCRTCAGTGTTTGGCAAATGATGTGACAGATAAAGAAATCTTGCTTCTGGGCCTTGGTTCCCTAGTTTGTGCTAGATATTTTGGCATCCAGGAGTCTCCAGTGACTGGAATGTTGTTGGCCAAACTTTACCTGCCTGTTCTTTTTGATGAAGGTAAAGCAGTGTTTCTATGTGGATGGATTATGGCTTTTAAAGGAATTACAGAAACTAACCTGGAAATTATTGGAAAAATAACTTGGGCTCTTTCCTAACTTTCGAGTGCCCATCATGTCTCCTTGAGCCGTCAAATAATGTGGCAATGGCTTGATGTCATTGTAGTTTTGCCTGCGTAGGTCTAAGCACACGGAAGGAGGGCAGCTTGGGGAGCATTTATTGATCTTTGTGGTGGTGATGGTCTCATGGTCCTTATACTTAGCTGAGGCAGTATAGATGTGGAAGCCTCGACTGAATTTACTTGATCTTGTACTTCTCCACTGTCCTGACATTGCCCCGTATACAGAGTTTTAATATTAGAACTTGTTTACAAACACGTTCAAGTTTTAATCATTGCAATAGATTCMAGGAAACCTGAGCTGTAATTAAAACTTGCTGCTGTTAACTTCAAATATGACGGATTTAATTTATTCTGCTTCCAACAATGTTTCTAAGCAGGCACCCTTCTGTAAACCTCAGTTTAATTTTCTCTCCATGGTTTCTCTGTCAGCCCCTCAATGATTGGGGCAGTTTGGTTTTCTTTTTGGGTGATAATTCTTACAGAAATCAGATGCTGCTAAAAGAGGAGATTTCTAGGAAAGCTGTAATCTCACGAACAAGTGCTAATTTTTATTTTTTTTATCAGATGCGGAATTTCTTCTGTCCTGTGCTTGATTAGTAGTAACCTTCCGTAAACAGCTGACACTTTACTTTTCAAGCGTGTGGTGTCAAGGTGACTTCTGAGAGGGATATATTGCTTTTTTTTTTTTTTCTTTTCAAATTGTGATTCATGGGCTGAGTCATAAATTTAGGATGACTTCCTGCATTCCAGACACGGAAATGCTCCCAGTCGTATCAGCGTCGGGCCTGCTTTAAGGGTAGCGCAGGGCTATTAAATAAAAAGATTCCCCGACTCTGACTTCGGAAGCCGCTGACCCGTGGCACATTGCAAGTTGGGAGGTTGTGCTGGGAAAGCATCGCTGCCTACTGGCCCCGTTCTTACTCTTTTTCCTTGGCGTGTGCTGTTGAGTGCTGTGACAGGCTGGGATACCAGGCCAGCTACGCCTTTGCTTTTGTCCAGTGTGCCGCTCTTACGCTAGGTCTCTGTAATCGATAGGAGCAACACCGTTTAAAACAGAACGGGGAGGGTGTTGCCTTACTGAATGTGAAATGGCTAATATTGCAGTCGAGAGGGAATTTCCCTTGCGTACCGTTTGCTTCCAGTCCTGAACTATTTTGTAACATTGCCGTATTGTGCTAAATGTCAGTAATGACCACTGTATGTTAATTTAAATGAAAGACTTCAAAATACCTCTTTCTTATTGATTTTCTTTTTTTTTTTGTCTTGCAGCCCTGGAAGAAAGCGTGATTTTTCCCCGGTGCTTTGGAACCAATATTTTGAATCTATGGAAGATGTTGTGGTAGAAAATGAAACTGGCAAGGATATATCCTTTTTTTCCAGGTTGAACTTTTCTTGGGGTAGTATCATGCGTCTTTTGAGTTTATTGGGGTTTGCTTCACCTCTTTCGTGCATTTCTTCTCTTCCTACCTTCCCTTCCCCAATTTTTTTCTTTTGCATGGATTAGTTTCAGTGACCAAAGCTGCAGCTGCTCAGCTGACAGTTAAGATGTTATAGAAGGTAAAGAAACCTAGTAAGGTTGATTCCTGGTATTGCTTTCTTACTTTATTAAATGTTAATTCAAGCAAGTGTTTCCAACAGCTGAATAATACATTTTGCAGGGAGAAACTCCTTAGTTCATGTAGTTTTAAACCAAATCAAGATCAAAGCTGTTTATTGATTTTATTAATGACAGTTAATTAACCAGCAGTCCGTGAACTCTATGTTCAGGGTCAATATCTGCAATGCATCGGATCAACACTAAACACTTGAAGAGTTAATAAACGCCTGCAAATTTCTAAACGCTCCTCTATGACTAATTCCAAGAAGTTCTATTCCTGCGTGCACATCACACACTCAAACATGCCCACGGTCATGTGCACCCCGAAGCACAAGCGCAAGCCCACGCGCCCTCTTCTAGGAACGCGGGATCCCTCTACTTGCCTAYACCCACTTGCCTACGAGGTGGGAGCTGTGGGTGCTCCGGGTTACACGTACCCGTGCTGCTCCCCGTCGTCGGCTAATGCACGTGCAGGTGAGAAAGCGCCCCGCGAGTGACGTATGCACGCTCGTGGTGTGAGTGTTGTCATCTACTCACTGGAGCGCGGACATGGAGGCTTCTCTGGTCCAGGCGGAGGTGGTGGTGCCAGCAGGGAGACTTCTAGCCGTGTCAAACCAGGTTTTGACTGCTGCTATTCCCACTCCGAGGTCTTCTCCCCACATTAAAAATTTTCATGCTGCTTTAATGCTCCTTTTGAAGCCGACTCCGCTTTGTAAGTCTTTCTCCAAGTCTTCCAGGTACTGTTTAATCCAGCTGATGGCTGCTGTCCTCTTTGATGTGCTGAGTTTGGGGCAAATGCCTTCATATGGCTTTGTGCGTTCCCTTCACGCACGCTGCGTACGCCTACTAGCTGCTGTTATCCAGGCCGTTTGCTGAGCGTGGGACTGAGACAAGACTTCCCATCAGCTCTGCCCAGAGCTCTGACAAAAACGGTTTGAGAAGTGCTTCCAGGTCTTCTGACCTGCCTTACTGTCTGCTCTGGACCTCCCGAGGAGCCAGGCAGTAAATCTGTCCCACTTTCAAACATATCGCCAAAGCCATTCGCTGTCTCGGCGCTCTTCTCCCTGGCAGCTCTCGTGAAGGGAGCTACTGTGCGGGATCAGGGACGAAGAACCAGGCTTCAGTTTCTGGCTCTGTCAGTCATCTCTTTCTGTGTGAGCTTTGCTAAACAGCTCTACACCTCAGTTTTTTTAATTCACTGACCTGTGTAAATATCTTCAGAGCTCTTCCTGGAGCGCGTTGCAGGCATGCAAAGAAGCATTCATAAAAATTCTTGCCATATTTAATTGCAAAATGAATCAGTTTTTCCTACTGGTTTTTAAATTACACAACCTTGTAGTTTACATAGTTTACATAGTTTTTAAGCATGCATATCCTAGCTCAGCCATTAAAAAAAGCAAATTTCAAACTATGTCAACCCCAAATTTTGAGTTATTAATTATTTCTCTAATGCCAGTAGCACGTGATGCTTTAAAATGAGAACAATTCTCTCTCCTGGTTGTTTCGCTCAGCTTGTCGTTCTTCTCTGCTCTCAGCAACTGCGCTTGTCCGAGTGATCCTGTGAATTTTTCATGATTCGCGCCTTGTCTGCCTTTGTAACCTGTCACGCACACCTGTGAGGCTTCATAAATAATGACTTAAAAAGCATAACAGACCTTTTTGGATGGGCGATGTACATAAGCATCTTCAGTGAGTCTTGGTTCTTTGGGATTTATTGTGTTACAGCTGCACCTCATCACCTTTAACAGAAGTTTAGGCTCCTGCCGGATAGGTTTTAGACAGATGTGTACTGTGGAAACAGCTGAATTAAGGAATGGAGTTAGTGCCCGCTGTACTGTTGCAGCTCTGTGAGATCTTCCTCGTGTGAACGAACTCCGGCTGATTGTGCTGCTGGAGCTGACACAGCTCACTGTAACCGAAATGCCTTCGAGAGCACCCACGTGAACTGTTCGCGACTAGCAGCTCCAAAGGGCCCTGCAGTATTGAGCGGAAGAATGAACAGCTTGGCTGGGAAGCTCCACTAGCACAGGTAGATTTGTCCGCGGTGGAAAAGAGAATCCCTTTTCTGAAGAGGTTATAATCTACTCCGAGAACACAAGGAGAACCGTGGAAGGGGGTGAAGTGACTTGTCTCATCTCTTCATCACGGCTGTGGGAAGCGAACACGGATATCGTGACTCCCAGTTCTGTGCCCTTCCCTAAGTGACGCTGGTTTTAGTGATGGTTTAACTCATTTTTCCACGTCTCTATACTGTAAGGTGACCTCATGTACCTTAGTCAAGCTTCTTTACTGGTGTATATTCCAGAGAGTAATTGTATTGCCCTAAGAATCGTGGTTACAGGTTTGTCTGACGTGTTTTCCTGGATATAATAGGAAAATACGTGTGAATGAAAATTGCGTGCTTCAAAGTATGTGCTGCTACTGCTTTGATTTTTCTCTTAGTTGTTTGATTCACTGTTGTGCACAGGGGAAAATGGGTGTGGGCAGAAGATGTACAGGTGACAAGGAGGAGGAGACCTGGGTGGTAGGAAGACAACTTGTGAAAATTAAAGCAGGTTAAGTTTTGCTCAGGTTATACTTGCACATACTGGTTGATCAGAGGCCGAAATGAGGCCTTGTTTAGGCAAGGGTAGAAATGAAATACTATTGAGCATGCTGAAGACTCCAGAATGTATTAAACTCAATAACTTGTTTCAAGTAGCTTTATGAAATGTCCTTAACTGTTCATACACTTTTCGAATTTACAAAAGCGGATCGGAGGGGCCTGTCTTGCTGCTGTTACATGGTGGAGGCCATTCTGCTCTTTCCTGGGCTGTGTTTACCGTAAGTAAGCTGCTGATTTATAGTATATATGTGTGCAGATACTGTCTTCCAAGCGTGGAAGATAAATAACCATTCAGCCCTGTTAAGCACGGAAAAGCCAGTTCAGAAAGCTCTGTGTCTTATAGTTTCCTGGTGTACACCTGACTCAAGTCTTCTACGTGTTTCACTGTCAGTGCATATATTAAATAGGCAAAACACCTCCAAAGGTTTATTGTCTAGGCTTTAGTTAGCAGCAGCGTCCAAAACTACATCTGCCACGTAACTTGGATGTTTTAATGAAGTACCAAGACGTTGCTCGTCACAGCATATCCRTATTTTTCTCAAGCCTGCTTTTCCATGACTACTGGTGAAGGTTCGACAGCTTTATCTCATCGCAACAGTATCATCTTTGCATGGTTGAGGTCCTGTTTGACTAGTCTAGAAATCTCRTTTGCTGCTTAAGCAGCTCTCGGAAACATAAAGTGATGTGGTGTCAATAGGACCAAGTGCTGTGGACTGACCAAGCACTTTTTTGACCAAACACCCCCTCCTCCCTAAAAAAAATAAAATAAAAAAGAGGGAGTGAAGGAAGAAAACGGTATTAAAGGATTGCAGGTAAAATAAAAGCACTTGCAGCATGCGACTTTTTAATCCAGGAGCTCTTAAGTTGTCTAGTACCCTTACCTTAATGGGAGGATGTTATAGGACAACTCTCACAGAAGTACCACTGCACGGATGGAGTCTGTACGTCTGCTCTGTACCTCTGTCTGTGTCGTATGTTAGCTTTTTGCAGGTCAGTGATCTTTAGACCAGTTAGCCTTTAAGTGGAGATTCAAATGAGTAACAAGAACGAACGTTTTACAAGCGTTATCACCAACGGCTTTTGATGACTGCTGTTGAGTAATCCTGCTACTCAGCGATGAGACATATTAGAGCAATCGTTTGCTAACTGGGCTGTAATTTTGATATTGAATGGTAGTTTGACACCAAACTGGGTTCATTTACACGTATAACTTTAGCTCACCCAGAAACTGCTGCAGATGCAGGGCTCCCGAAAGTGCTGAAGTGGGTGGTCTGTAGTCCCAATAGCAAACCCGATATCATTTTTACACTTCAGGATCTGGACATAGTTTATTGAATATGGTAAAGTGACTGCAGTTATAACGCTGGACCTTACAGGTACTGCCTTTTTATGCTGCTGTTAGCGATTAGCCAAGTTAAATGATATACAAGATTCACATAGATCGGTGCCTTGCACCTGACTATGCATCTGGAGAGAGAAATTGCTACAGCAATTAGCTCATCCCTTTACGTAGCTAGTATCAAATTATTTCTTGTATGTGTTTTGAAATGAAAGCGTGTCCCAAGCAGTCAAGTGGTAAATGTTTGGAATGAACCGGAGCTTAAAAAACCCCCAAAACTCAAATGGGAAAGCGTTGAGAGTAAGCCTCTATAAATACAATAACAGCCTGCGGGAGCGGAGTGCTCCTTTCTTCTTCTGCCTGTTGGCCTGGTAGCTTCCTGGACGATGGACTCGTACTTCTCTTGCCCAAAGTATTTGAGTTTGGGTAAAACTCAGGGCGTTGGAAAGCTTCCCGTTCTGTCACATCATGTTGCTGATCCTCTTTCTTTACTCTCCTCTACGATGGTTTGTTTTTTAGCAGCAGACTACTCATCTGACTAGGTGAATTATTCCTTAGCTGCATAAGCACCTTACAAATTGAGGTTTCAAGACTTCAGCGGCTCTTAAATTATTAACTTCTGGATTCAGTAGTTGGGACAGCAACTGCTACAGTCGTTTAGGAGCTGAATAGCTGAAGAACCAAAACACGAGGCATTTTCATGGGTAATTTTCAGATCTCTGCCAATTATGTAGGTGTTTCTATTAAGAATCTCTCAACAAATTCCCCCTTTCTTGCAGGGCCRTTATTTAAATAATCGATGATTCCCTAGCACAGCAGTCTTCCTTTCAGCGAAGAATGCCACTTAATCACTGCGATGCCTGAAATAACTTATGTAAATCGAGCTGTCAGGAACAAATAAAGAGGCGTAATTGTACATCAGCCTTATGTTACTTTAAAAAGATTCCTCCCTTGTCGTTCCCCCCCCACCCYTTTGTACTAATCAATTTTGTACATTTTGGCATTACTGTAAAACTCCATTCTTTGYGAGCAAACTGAATGTGTGCTCCAAAAGCAGCTGTTTCGTCTTGGTGTCTGCTGTATAGCCAAGGCTAATTTTGGGACACGTGGGGCTTCGGGGAAGGGGGGGGGGCATTACTTCGGCGTCTGTGCAATCCCACTGCTGCGCTTTGGTTTTCAGAGGTGCTACAGAGCTTGAATTCGTTATCCTAGGAAAAACATGTAATGTCTCCTGCCCTGTGAAATAAATGTCCTCGGAGATGGCGTGAACAGTGATAGAAAGGACGGAGTTTTAGTTAATTGTGGATAGGTAACTATAGGGAGTTTATACGGAATATCTTTCTTGCTTTCCGTGGGACCTTGTGCCGTCCAGGTTCAGCCACTTTGGCAGCGGAGGGTACTTGTTACGCCGTCCTCGCATTTGGTGGCGTTTCAGGGAATGCTTAGTGTTACTAACCGGCTTGTAGGTAAGCKGCGGCACTTTGCAAATTATGTTCTCCTTGTCCCTTCTTGCAGTCTGCAATCATTAACAGGATTCAGTGTAGGATCGTGGCTTTAGATCTCCGAGGCCATGGTAAGTAATAAAAAAAATWTAAAATCACGTAAGTACATCTATATATATATTTTTAATATATATATTTGCAGTTGAATATAAAGGAGATGTAATGAATCCCTCCCAAAATGGCYGAGTTCGGAGGCTAAGAAACCATCCTTAAGGCATCCTTATTTTTATTCAAAAGCATGGATGGAGAAGTGGCTTCCAGAYCTCCACAGCTCTCCGACCTCACGTCAGAGAAGCTGGGACGCCTTGTGCCTTTGCGTGAGGCAGTGGGCTTGGTCCTTCCTACATATTGGCAGCAACCCCCTCCTTCATATTTTCCCTCTGTAGGCAGTCTCTGCCACAGAAATAGGTGTGTTCCTTAGTTTGAAGATACATTGCAAAAGTGGAATGGACATGGGGAGTGTTTCTTGCCCCTAAGTTATCATGTGATACAGTACCAACTGTTTCCATTAATTCTGGGTGTCTTAAATATTCRTATTAACTGAAGTAGGCTCTTCCTTAACGACTGTGCCAAAAAGCTTTGTGCAGTTCCTGCTGCAAGTCCTGAGGAGTCTGAAGGTTTTCAGCTTATGTGGACTTACCTTTTCTTATTGTTTTTTTTTAGGAGAAACAAAAGTTAGGAATCCCGAAGATCTTTCTGCAGAAACTATGTCGAAGTAAGGAAACTTAGGCTTTCTCTTCAGTATTTCACTTTTYACAAATCTTTGTTTTGTTTTCTTGACTGAACTAGTTTGCTTTTCTCGACGGAAATACTAGAAGAYGTGCAACCTCATGCGAGGGAGATGGGAGATAGTTTCATTTCACATGCTTCTGGTAGCTGCCTCTTGCTTTCCTTCCATTTTGGGATGGTTCGAAATTTACTTGAAATTATACCTCTACCAGCTGAGTCAGGTTCCAGACTGGCCTTGTTCTGTAGATGCCCTCAGGTTTAAACCCAGTTTAAAGATCAGTAGCTTTACGCTTTAAACCAGCAACACTCTAAAACACGTACTAGAGATTTCCTAATAGATGGGGAAAGGTTTCCTCAGACATAACTGACTTGGACATTTTTAACTTGAAATCACCGCTTTGGCTCTTCCTCTGCTCCTTGAGTGAACATGGAGAGCGTGTTCACCTTGACTGGAGGCATCCCCAAAGCGTGGGTCACACTGAGACTTCCAGGTGTGGAGGCAGCTGCTTTTTCGGACTGTAATGATCTGCTTTGGGATGCAAATCCCCCTCTTGACAAGCTGTAAGAAAAGCAAATACATACCACTAAGCCCATTAGGTTATGTCCACGTTTAGCACAAAGAGACTCTTTCCTACGAACAATTAAGTCATGAAGGACTTTGTAACCTTCCTATGAACAAATCCACTTGGTCTGTTGTGGGGAGGCCATGTGTGAAATGTGTTCTGACTTCCATTGTAGACCTTACTGCCGCTGCTTACAGCTTGTCAGCTCCTGATGTGTTAGTGTCCTGAGGAGTTGCCGTATGAAATAATTAGGGTTTGGGGTTTTTTTTTTAGATCTGGAGCAGCACTAACATGGGCGAAAACAAGTTGCCTTTTGTTTTAAACCTTTCTGTCCTCTTAGCAATGAGCTTGAAAGTTATTCCTAGTCAGCCTTAATATTGGAGCATTAAATTATAGCTGTTTTTCAGACTTTTTTAAATCTTTGAGTCATTTTCTCTTTGACGGAGCAAACAAGCTAGTCAGCCTTCCTTTTGACTACTTTCCCATTTACGAGGTGCTCAGGTTTCCAGCTCCTGTGAATTTTTTGTCAGGAAAGCCAGTTTGGATGTCTTTGAGTCTCTCTCAAACTATTGTGGTCTTCAGTAGAGTTCAGGCCTTGGCTCTGCTGTTGCTTTGGGGTTTTTTGTGAATTGTGTGAGCCAGCATTCACTATTGCAGTGACAACTTGAGTATAAGGACCTGGAGGTAGGTGCCTTGTGGAAAAGCCAGGGAAATTGCTCCTTGCCCTGTAGCAGCTACACTTCAGAGAGACTCTGAATCTTGTTTATCTCTGTCTTGGTCAGTAGGGCTTGGTTATTTTAATTGGAAACCGGTTTCTTCTTTCAGAACTGCTAATTCCTTAATCTACACTTCCATGCAAGAGGACTTGACGGTTCTCTCACCTTTTATTTAAATCTCCCACCAGCTAATGTCAATGTAAAATGTTCTCTTCAGGTTTCTTTGTTGTTAATGAGCACTTTCCCTTAATAGCAAGGGAACTTATGTGTTTATTCAGRAAAGCATTGGCTTGAGTGATTTCCGGTGTTGGTACCTAAGCGAAACTAGACAGTGATAAGAGAATATGCTTGTCGCAATTATTTCTGGGTTAAATGAGCAGATAGAGAAGATTGAAGGCGAATGTGCGGGATGGGGTCACCTAGCATTGGGAGGGAGGGAGCGGACAATTTGGAGCAGGGTATCCGTCTTGGATCTGCATTTTCTCCTCCCGTTTTGCAAATCTGCTTCAGAAATAYGTCAAGGTAGAAATGCCGACTGTGTGTTTATCTCAATTTGGCAGAGACGTTGGAAACGTGGTCGAAGCTCTGTACGGGGACCTCCCTCCCCCGATCATGCTGATCGGGCACAGCATGGGTGGTGCCATTGCAGTGCACACAGCGGCGGCAAATTTGGTGCCGAGTTTACTGGGTCTGTGCATGATAGATGTAGTGGAAGGTAAGTGCATACCCTTGGGTATGGTTATCTCCCATAGCGATCTTTTTTGGTTATCCCTGAATCCCTGAGTACGGAGAGTTTTGCTCGGTTGTTCAACCAATGCCAGTTCCCTCCTCTTAACAGATGCTACCTGCATAAAATATGCAGGTATGAGTAGAAGGCTTAGGACTACTCTTCTTAACTGCCTTAAGTCACCAGTGAGCCCCAGGTCTCTCTCAGGGTATTCCCTGGTAGCTGGTCCCATTTAAAGGGATGAGGCAATTTATCGGATGCCGTAAAGTAAAAAATACTTGTTTTTAGGTACAGCCATGGATGCGCTGAACAGCATGCAGAACTTCTTAAGGAGTCGTCCCAAAACGTTCAAGTCGCTGGAGAATGCAATCGAGTGGAGGTAAGGCGGGGGCTTAGGTGCCCTCTGAAACCACTTACCTTTTTAGCCTGGCTCGTGGAGGAAATAAAGCTCATATGATTTGTCTGTTCTCTCCCCGCTCACTTCCCCAGCTATCGCCGCCAATTCCTTGGTTGATTTGGCAAGGAGAGAGAGACCTGTAATGAAACATGCAGGTCGCAGTGACTTGGAAGATTCAAATAAGTCAGCATGTAGCGTGAGCCGTGTATCTGTATTCAGAATGACTTCTGAGTACGGACGGTTTGGGGAAACTGTGAACTGTAAAGGGCTTTTGCTTCTATTTCTGGGCCTGCTAGTTACTTACAAATGTACCTGTTTGACTTCCGTTTTATAACTATTTCTGCCTTTCTCCCAATTTTTTTTCTAGTGTAAAAAGTGGACARATAAGAAATCTTGAATCTGCAAGAGTTTCCATGGTCGGTCAAGTCAAACAGTAGGTTGTTTTTTCTTTGAGCTATTCTTCAAATCTTCTTGTATGTTTTACAATACCCATGTGACAAAACATAAACGCGCCTGAAAGTGAACTTTTCTCCTAGCAAATACAAGTGTCCTGTCATTTGATCGCAGTTGATCTCCCCAGCAGCGCTGAAGCGTAGTCACGGCGCTTTGAGAAAACCTGGCCAAAAGTTCCCTGGGGCAGAGGACTCCACCAAGAGCCACGTTTTAAAAAGTTAACTACTGCTGGTTGCRTCTTCCTTGTTTTGGCTGCCTTTTTGTATACGTTAAGGAAATAGATATTAGTCTGAGGTGGCTGCAGAAGTGTTGGCCTTCTGGGCAGAGTAACTTCCACTTCTTATTAGGAATTGTTTAATTGTCCGTTGCGTTTTAGGAGTGGTCCAAGGTGGGTTTGTGGGGGGATCAAAGTGACCTGCCTGTGCCATTGCAATGCTTGACACATCTGGAGCCTTTACAAATGTGTGTCGTACTCTGTAAAGAGAAGCGGTCGCTTGTTTGACCTCCTCCTCTTCCTTTGAGTAGCTGTTCACACTCGCGTTTGCGCTGGGGGTGCGTTTGCTGCACAGGCACTTTTACGCTCGGCAGGGGGATTTTTCTCAGCCGGTGTCCGAGAAATTACTGACCGCTCGAGGTTAAAACATGCTTGTTTTTTTTGTTCTGTTTTGGAAGGAATCCGTTTCTAGCTTTATTTTCACAGGTGTGAAGGGGCTGCCAGTCCTGAATGTCCTAAAGCCATAGTGGAGGGCATTATTGAAGAGGAAGAGGAGGAAGAAGATGATGATGAAGGAGGAGGCTCTGTCAACAAAAGGAAGAAAGAAGATGACACAGAGGTGGGGAGTTTCTTGCTCTGTTTTCAATTCATTTGTGTCTTTGCACGGAGCTCCCCTACGAGAAAAGTAGCTGGCAGTTACCCGAATCACACCAGTATAAATGGGAGCAACTCCAGTGACTTAAAACTTTATACGGGGGCTATTGTTTTCTTCTTTGTCTTGCACTGCTGATTTCATCTTGAATTATCAATTTAAAGGGTGTGTTAGCAGGCGCGTTTAGTTTTCTTTTCTCAGATGTTTCCAGATTTAGTGCACACGGCCCGAAATGAGGCTTCTGTCCTCCATGAAGAATGCTCTTTTCTGAGCCTTGGTGGTATTTTTGCTCGTTAAAGACTCATTAGCATTCAGGAGGGCGCACAGCCAGTCGCAGCCTAGGAGTCTGAAATCCTCAAGGGACATAAGGTGCCAAGTTGGCTACGACTGTGTTTCCGTGTCACCCAGGCCTTGCGGAGAGCCAGGTCTGCACGTTCTGACCATGCACGAGCTATTTCTGCTAGTAAAAGCAGGCGAATTGAGACCCCTGAAAACTGCAGGGCTGGGGTAGCTGCTGCCGCCTTTCCTGCTCCCTGCTTCTGTGCTTTGGCTGTGATGTGGAGAGAAACTTAGGAGCGAGAAGAATTGTCCGCTGGGAGCGTAATCCGCCAGAGGGAGCCAGTATTTTTTTTTTAGATACGCTTCCAAGCGACGCTGTGAGTTCATTTTGCCTGAGCTGCTTTACTGATGGCTAACGCGGGGCTCTTTCTCCTTCCTGCAGACGAAGAAGGAGCACCTGTACACGTGGCGAATTGAACTGGCGAAAACGGAAAAGTACTGGGACGGCTGGTTCAGGGGTTTATCTAACCTCTTCCTCAGCTGTCCGACTCCAAAGCTCTTGCTTTTAGCTGGTAGGTATCTCCTCCAGTTTTAAGTTCAACGGCTCTTCACTTCAGCGGTGTTTCACCAAATGCTAATGTTTCGCTCTGAGAATAGCAGACCATCTCTTCCATCCTGGCTTTTCTATGCATCTTGAAATGCTATAAGCCACCTCATTTGATTTTTTTTTCTTTTTTTTTTTCCCATGCTGATCTGGAATTAGATCAGAGACTCCACTATCAAAATAGCACATGACGTACTGTGCGTTGCTGCAGTTGGACAGGTGCTTTTCTCGTGTGACTGAGATGACGCTGAACAAACAGGGCCCTTTCAAGCTGCCCTTCAGCCTCCACTACGTTTATCCTTTCCTACAGATACGGGCTGTATTTGAACTTGCACCCAAAAGTCAAAGTATCAGTGTTTTACAGCCAGTTATAGGCCCTTTTTGGGCCCCGACAGGAAATGCAGAGCTTAACCAAGCTAAACACCCTTTTCAGTTGTAGGGAAGGATGTGTTTTTACATTTTTTTTGACTAGGATCTTTCCTGTCGCTTTACTCTCCCAAAATGCAGCAGTGAAGCGTCCTAGCGGGTATCAAAAATGATGTTCCTTTTGCGTTTTTCGCACCAAATGTCTCTTTCAAAATCGCTTAGTAAAGCTCTGCTTAGACAGCCGTATCCTCTCTGGCTTTTCACCAATACCTCTGTTTGTTTGAACGTAGGTGTTGACAGGCTGGATAAAGATCTAACAATTGGACAGATGCAAGGTAAATATTTAATATTGCTACTGTAACGCTCTTTTTGGGTGATAGCTTGTTGCCGTGGGTACGGGGATGAGAGAAAGCTGGAATGGTCTGTTACCGGGTGCAGTCTGTATTGAAACAAAAGCGCGTTAAAGAATCCAGTCAATTCCGCAGCTATTCCCGACTGTCTGTGGTTGTAGAAGAGGTGGAAAAGTTGAGAAGGGAAAGGTCTAATTAGTGCTTGGGCAGGGCTGTTGCCATGGTTTTTGTTCAGTCTAGTGTTAAACGTTTCCAGTAATGGGGCCGCCGCACTTATCTGGGGGGATCGGGATGATCGCGAGGATTTCTTTCTAATCCGTTTTTCCCTTTTTAATGTCGTTGCTGTTGCTCCCGGCTAGAACGTTTGGGACCATCCAAAACCATCTGGTCTTCTGTTATTTCTGGCAGGCATCAAATAAAAATTAAGCATCTCCATGGATGCATTTTTCCTTCTGGTCCCAGCTTCATAAGTTTCCAGAGCAATCAGTACTGGAAAGTAATATGGGTAGTAGGATAGGCATCGTGTTGAGGTAGATCTGACAGCAGTCTCAACTCAAAGATAGTCTCAGCTTTGGCAAGAAGCTCTAAAAAGTTTTGCTTCATTTGTGGCTCCCGGGAACCTACTCTAAGTACAGCTGGGAAAGATGAATTAAGCGGGCAGTTCTTGCTTTCTGGTGGAACTGTCTGCCGCGTGTATTGTAGAGTTTGCCTGCAATTCGTCTGCGTGCCTTGATCCCGCTTCCCCCGGATGAATATGGCGAGGTTGGTTTGTGAAGAACGAGAGATCCTTTTTGGAAGAGTTCATAAATTCAGAGTGCTTTTAAGGGACCGGTGTCTTTAGTCTTTAGTCACAAGAATTGCCTGCCTAAACCGTTGCTGGTAGAAATTAAGACCGCTTTAAAAAGCAGCTGCGGTGACTCTCTCGATCTGCAGGGAAGTTCCAGATGCAAGTCCTCCCGCAGTGCGGCCACGCGGTCCATGAAGATGCTCCGGACAAGGTGAGCTCCGCCGCAGGGGTGAGGCTGGATAGGTCACTGTTTTCACAGTTTAAATGCAAAAAAGTTCTCTCGCTTACTCTGCAGCCGAGGATTATATTTCAAGGACCTTTTTGGCAATATTATAACTGGCTATTCGCAAAACAGCTCGGATTAAATCACATTCTTTAAGCTAGCTCGAAAGCCTGGGCTAAGACGCAACACGCCTGGGTAACTTGAGGCACAGGGCTTGGCTAGGTTAAAGATTTAACTCTTGGGCCGGCGTGGACTGATTTATCCTCCCTGCCTTTTCTCTCCAAGTTTTTCCACTCCCTCTAGTGTTAAGCTTGCAAGCTCTTGGAGTTGGGCTGTGTTTTGCTAAGCTGCATGGCTCACTTTTTCCAAATACGAAACAAATGTGACCGAAGCAGTTGGCGGACGGACGGAGCGGTGCTGGTTGCGTGTATTGCTGAACTTAGCGTCTCGAGAGAAGCAGAAACGCGATACGGCCAGCGGAGCCTGCGGTTGGGAACACCTGGTTTCAAAGCTTGCTCTGCGCTGACTGCCGCGAACGTAAAACTCGGGCTTTGCGCTTCAGTTTACCGATATGAAATAGGGATTATCTAAACGTAGCGAGCTCTTAAGCTTGACCACAGCACGGCGGGGGGGTCCGGAGGAGAGGCGCTGTTGCTAGAATCGCCGCAGCCTTTGCTGACCCACTGGATTTCTTGTCTTCGTGTCCTTTTAAATTCTGACCAATCTCTCCTTTCTCAGGTTGCTGAAGCTGTCGCGACGTTCCTGATCCGTCACAGGTTTACAGAGCCCATCGGTGGATTCCAGTGGTAAGTCTCCGCGGGCGCTGGCACCGTGCGGTCCCTTGGAGCAGCGTTCTGGCTCTCGCTGCGCGCGTTTGCGGCTCTCGGCGTGGGAGGTAGCTTGGAGCTTTGGCCCGATGCTGAGCGCGGCTTCTAAGCAAACAGGTTTGAACCGCAGCCTGTAGCGTATATGTGACGTTTTGGGTTCAGGTTGACTGAAAAGGCTCCTAAAGCCTCAGTGACGCTACCATAATTCGATAACTGAACCAGGGCTTAGGCAATGCCCGTGGAAAAGGCACTGATCTATCTTAGAGTCATCTCCAGGTGAGTGGTAGCATAAGCCAAGCACGTTTCTTCAGCAGCCCTGGCAAAAAAAAAAAAAAATCCCGCTGCTTTCACTTCGGAATTCCCTCGACAGAAGTTGTAAAGCCCCAAAACGTGCGATACCGTCGGACTGGCAACGCTCGAAGGGATCCCTCGGGGAGGAAACGGCATGAATGCGGGCCTGTCAGGAGYGCATATTTTTAAACCCGGTGAAAGGATGTAGTGTAGGGAGATGTGTAAATGGTGGGAGAGGGAGAAGACGAGCGGGCTGTGCTGCGTTACAACGCTGAACCTCCACCGGCTCTTTGGCGACCCGCGCGATCGCTGCGAGCCTCTAAAGCCTGTCGCTTCTGCTATTACGCTTGTCGCGACAGCGGCTTTAAAACGGGAGGCCCGGGGGGCGTGAGGTGGCTTGCTAGCCRTATTGTGCGATATAAAAAGCTCCTGTGCTTCGCTATTCCCTGTTTTATCGTTGTTGAATGCATCGATGTTGATTTTTTAACCCGCACGATGGATTAGTTTGTTTATTTGTAGGCCGAGGTTTGCTTTGGGTAATCGGCTAACTTTAGGGTGCCACAGCGTCAAATATTTGCAGAGAAGGCTTGGATTTTAACGCGTGACGTTCTCTCCTCTCTCCTTTTTTTTTTTTTTTTCCCCCTCCTAGCGTCTTTCCTGCTTGTTAATACCCCGGTGTTCCCGTTAAATACCCCGGTGTCCTACAGCACTGACTCCCGTTGTAAATAAACTGCACCAGAGGCCACTGTGATGTATCCATATCCTTTCATCTCTCCGGTCCAGCCGCAATGAGAAGTTGGCGTGAGATTCGTCCCCTAGAACTAGTTCTCCAGGATGGGTAAAGGGTTAGGGACTTCCTTGCTGGGAAGCAGCTTATTTGGAAGACCGTGCGAAGTTCTCCGGACCCCGTGGAAGCGGGCTCCTCTCCACTGCCGCAAGGAAAGACCTCCTGCAATCCCGAGCGGTCCGTCGTCCCGATCTCCGCGAATTCTCAGGCTTTCTCGGACCCAACCGCAAAGGGGCTGTTGGCGGTCCGGATCCTCAGAGGGCATTGCGGCAAATCCAAAGACTTCGGGATTTCTCCGCGGGATCGCCGAACCGTCTTTGAAATGCCCCTTAGGTTCGTTTTTTTTTTTTTTTTTTTTTTTAATATATTTCTTTCCCCTAACGCAGACGAGAAATCGGCTTCATCGGGAGCTCAGGGTCCGTCTCGCCGCGGCCAGCCTTAGGGGCGAAGCTGCGGGAGAAGCCTGGAGGCTGCTTCCCTGTTCAAATTCGGACGGGAACGTGAAGAAAACAAGAAAAAAGGTGGGAGGGGAGGGGGACCGCGAGCTCCGTTTCGGAGCGTCTCGCAGCCTTCTCAACGTCCGGCTTCGGCCGTCGAAAGCGCCAGTCCTGGCTGCCGGCGTTTTGCTCCGTAAGTCACCGCGTTCGTTATCGTATCGGTTTCCCCGTGACCTCGATAACCTCCATCCCGCTTTCGGCTGCGAGCTGATTAAAGGGGAATTATATACATTTTTGAGTGCTTTTGCCCCAAAAAAATGCTCCTGCTGCAATTTCTCCTCCCTTTTCAGGGAGGAAGGAGCTGCAGGCGGGGATAAACCCGTGCTTAGGCCAAGGATGAGCACACTGCGGAGACGAGAAATGTTCCTTTTTGACTCATTCGAAGTTGGGAAAGCCAGAAAATGCCCCCCTCCCCCCCTCGATTCCCAGCTTTCTGCCGCATTTTTTTTTTTTCCACGGCCTTCAGCTTTTTTTTACTGGTTCCGTGTAAAAGCAGCCACGCCGGAAGGGGATAATCCGCATTAAAAGGATGCTGGTTTTCTACCGGCGCTTTCGGCTCTTGAGGAATCTCTCCTGCCTCTGCTTCCGTTGTGGGATTCAAGGCTCAGYGGAAACTTTCCCAATGGAAAATCCCAAGGTTTGGCAGGAGCAGAAGACGCAGTTTGGGGCCGACTTAAAATTTTATCTTAAAATCAAACCCGGGGCCGCTTTTGCCAGCTCCCGGCTTACACGTATCCGCCAAAATTCCCGTCAAAGCAGCCGCTGCCGCGCGGCGCCGCCCCCCCTCCCTTATTTTTCCCTTTGAGCCTTGTCTTTTTGTCTTTTCCGCTCGGCCCGGGTTTTTGTGCCGCTGAGACACCGCTTAAAAACTAAACTAAACTAAACTAAAGGCGCTGCAGTGAAGAAGGAAAAGCCGCCGCRGCCAAGAGCGGCGCTCCGGCTCGGCTCTCCTTTCCAAAAGGTGAACGTCCGTCTGTCCGGCCGCTCCCCCCGCTCCGCGTTCCCCTGTGAGCCTCGTCCCCTCCGCGTGTCGCTCCATGTCYGTCTCGCTTGCCTCCGCCCAATAAAGCGTTTGTGAACGGCCTCGGGTCCGAGCTGCTGCTTTCCCCACCTCCCTCTCTGCCTGTGGCCCCCCCCCTCCGGAGCGGCGGAGCCACCATCGGGCCGGAGATGTGGCCGGATCCCACGGGCATCACGCCGGCTTTGCCGGTGGCACGAAGCCAGGCAAGTGTTGGGGCTTCGCGAAGCTCTGGCGCAGCATGAGTGCTCTGTTCACTCTGAAGCGGACTGATAACCGCAGAAATACCTTATCCCTAACTCCCTGCCAGGCCTTTTGACAGAGAGGCTTGTTTTAACCCCAGGTTGGGAGAAGGAGCAAAGGGGGCCGAGAGCAAATTTGGGGTCAAGGCTGGAATTGGAGGTGTGGGGCATTTGGGGGGGACACGGACCCCCTTCAACCCGGTGCCCGGGCTGCATCCCCGTTGGGTGCCCCAGGAAGGCGTTTCTCCCAGACTCCGTTTCGCTCTCCATTGGCTTTATTTCCCCCGGATTTGGAGGCGCGCGGCCGAGTTGCTCCCCMCGGCCGCGCCGGGGCGGCCTCAGTCCTCGGGCCGGGGGCCGCACGGCCGCCGAAACTCCTGCCCGTGCTCGTGGATCCACTTGTTGGCCACTGGGAAGAGAAGGGAGCGGCGTGGGCCGGGCGAGCCGGGTTTATCCCGTGCCGGGTTTATCCCGTGCTGGGCCCGGCCTTACCCCACTTGTCGCCGGCCAGCACGGGGCAGGCGGCGTGCAGGGTGTCCCCGTCGCCGGCGCCGTTCCTCCGCAGGTTCCACCAGAAGAGCGCCGCGTTCTGCAGAGCCGGCCCGCCGGCGCCCCGAAACTCAGCGCCCGGCTCCGGCCTTGGGGTTTGGGCACCCCAAAACTGAGCTCAAAGCCCCAGCCTTGGGGTTGGGCACCCCCAAAACTGAGCTTGGAGCGCCAGGGTTGGGGTTGGGCGTCCCAAAACTCAGCCCGGAGCTAAAGCCTTGGGGTTGGGCACCCCAAAACTGAGCTTGGAGTGCCAGGGTTGGTGTTTGGCCCCCCAAAACTGAGCTAGGAGCCCCAGGGTTGGTGTTTGGCCCCCCAAAACTGAGCCCACAGTCCCAGGGTTGGGGTTGGACACCCCAAAATTGAGCCAGGAGCCCCAGTCTTGGGATTTGGCACCCCAAAACTGAGCCCAGAGCTGCAGTCTTGGGGTTGGGCACCCTGGAACGGAGGCGGGAGCCCCGGCGTTGGGGTTTGGCCCCCCCAAAACGGAGCCGGGGCCTGGCGGGGGTCCCCTCTCACCTTCACGACGGGGACGCTGAAGTTGGCGTAGATGAAGGCGGTGGAGCCGCCGGCCTCCACCGAGCTCAGCTGGAAGATGAGCGAAAGCGTGAGCCCTCGCTCGTCCCCCCGCCCCGGGCTGCCCTCTCCATGGTGAAACCGCGTTCACTCTGAACCCTACTGATGCCCATGCGGCCGCAACCGCGTGGCGACCGCGTTCACTCTGAACCCTACTGACGACCGATGCAGCTGCCCCGGAAATGTGGGCACTCACGTAGATCATGACCGTGGCGATCCTGTTGCCGGACTTCATCCTGTAAAGGGGGCTCTTCCCCGACTGCCCCACGGAGAGGAGCTGGTCAGGTGCGGGCGAAAAGCGCGTCACGCCCCAACGGGGGTGAGCTTGCTTTCTTCACCAAAAAAGGTTTTGAGGGACGACATGGGGTGAACTATAACTGTCCTGAGATTCCTTCTTCCCTCCCTCTCCCCATCCCTCCTTTTCCCTTCCTATTCCCTCCCCTTCTCCTTTCCTTTCTTTTTCCTCTCCTCTCCTTCACTCTCTTTCCTTCTTCTTTCTCTCTTTCTCTCCTTTCTCTCCTTCTCTTTCTCTTTCTCCTTCTTTCTCCTTTTCCTTCTCTCTCTTCTCTTTTCCTTCCTTCCTCCCTCCCTTCTCTCCCTCCCTCTCTCCCTCTCTTTCTTCCTTCCTTCCCTCTGCCTCCACATTCAGCAGCTCACCTGCTGCCTTTCCCAGCAGTGCCTGGCCCACCTCAGGGACCACCCTGGGGACAACCCTGGCACCACGCTGGGATCACCCTGGGACCATGCTGGGACCACCTTGGGGACAACCCTGGGACCACACTGGGATCACCCTGGGGACAACCCTGGGAGCACCCTGGGGATCACACTGGGGACCATGCTGGGACCTCGGGGACAACCCTGGGGACAACCCTGGGACCACGCTGGGACCACCTCGGGGACAACCCAGGGACCACCCTGGGGACAACCTTGGGAGCACCCTGGGACCATGCTAGGACCACCTTGGGGACAACCCTGGGACCACACTGGGACCACCTCGGGGACAACCCTGGGAGCACCCTGGGGATCACTCTGGGACCACCTCGGGGACAACCCAGGGACCACCCTGGGGACCATGCTGGGACCACCCTGGGGACAACCCTGAGGAGCACCCCGAGGAGCGCCCCGTCCCCCATCCCCGTCCCCCCGCTCACGGTGGCGTGGTCGAAGTGGGGCTCGTAGTGGCCGCCCAGCCCGTAGTTGACCACCTGCAGGTACTCGGCGTAGGGCGCCCGCACGTCCAGGCCGGTGACGGCGGCGATGCGCCGCTCCAGTGCCACCACCGCCGGGTCGGCCGTGTCCTTCAGCCAGGCGCTGAGGGTCCCACCACCGTGGGTCACGCGGGCGCTCACTCACCCGGCCCCAGGAGGGCCCAGGCGTCCCCAGGAGCCACTGGGCAGGTGGGGTTGGGGGTCACCTACCTCTTACTGATCCGGTACTCGGCTTTTTGCTGCTTCTCTCCGGAGGCCACCACGGACCGCTGCAGCTGCGGGATTCAGGGATGCTCAGGCAGCGGCAGGAGAGCCACCAGCGTGGCCATCTGGGGCACACGTGGTGGGACCCCAAGGTTGGAGACCTCCCAAATCAAGCAGGGACCACCGTCTGGGTCCAAGATGGGGTGGTTTTACCAAAAATCACCACCCTGAGGCATCACCTTGAGCTGCTGGTGACACCGAGTTGGGCTGGAGGTGGTAACCAGCCCCTTATTACACACCGTTATTAGATGTCACGAGTTCAGGCTTGGCTTGACTCTGTGGCTGCTGGAAAGCGCCCGGTTTTCCCCCAAAACCTTCGAGGTGCCGGTCTAGGAGGGAGCTGAGCTGGGGTTGCAGCTCCAAAAAGGTTTCTGCACGCCCAGAAGCGGCGCTCAGGTGGCCTCGGCCAGGGGTGGGACGTGGTGGGACGCCGCGGTGGGACGTGGTGGGACCTGCCGCCCCCCCCCCGGCTCACCCAGGGCCCCGCCAGCGCCTTGACGGTCTCGGCCTCGGCGTCGCTGACGAAGTCGTGGTACAGGGCGACGTAGGGCCGCAGCCGGACCGTCTCCCTCTTGGCCGGCTGGAGGAGCAGGTAGGGGCTGCCGTTGGTCTCATAGGTGCAGCGGAGGCTCGGCGTTGGGTGCTGCGGTGGTGGGGAGAGACGGGAGCGGGCAGGGCGTGAGGCGGGTGGCTGGCGGCAAGGACCGCGGGACCCCGCCGCCCCATACCTGAGTGCCCGGGCTCCGGCACAGCTCCTCGTAGGCATCGCGGGTCTGCAGGCGGGTGCCGTCGGGGCGCCGTGGTGGTCCCGGCTCCGCGGTCCCTTGCTYCTCCAGCAGCTTCTCGTACTGCGCCACGTTCCTGGCCACCCTGAGGTTGCTGGGGTCTGCTGGGGACAAGGTCCCGCGCGGGGACGAGGCGATGGGGTGCCACCAAGGCTCTGCCGCCCCCTCCAGCGCGGCCGAGCCCGGTTCRGAGGCGCAGCGGTTTAACGCCGGGCATCTGCCCTCGCCGACGACGTACCGTAGCGCAGAAACTCCCTGGAGAGGCTCAAGGCGTGCGAGACGTTTCCTGCCTGCAAGGGGGGGGAGGGATGCGTGGAGACCTTGTGAGCATCCTCCCACCGTGGCGATGTCCCCTAGGAGCTGAGCCCACGGTTTCACCCCACCGGGCACCGCGGTGATGGGGATGACCCGGAAAAACCAGCTGAGTTCCAGCTGGAGCAGGGCACATGGGAATCGCCTGGACATGGAGGTGCCATGGACATACCATGAAGTAGGAGAAGGCCAGGTGGTCCAGGGCGTCCTCCAGGCTGGCCAGGTCCTCTGTGTTCCAGCTGCCGTAGGAGAGGCGGAAGAGGTCGACAGCCTCCTCCAGCCACGCGATGGAGTGGTAGTAATCACCCACGTCGTAGGCCACCTGCGAGGCACTGCGCCGCTCAGACCCACCACCAGGGCGAACCTGGCCCCTGTCCCGTCCTGTCCTGTCCCATCCCATCCCTCCTGCATCTGCCAACCATCCCCTCCCATTGCATCTCAACCCTCCTCCACCTACCACCCATCCCATCCCRTCCCATCCCATCCCACTCTGTCCCATCCCATAGAATCACAGAATGGTTGAGGTTGGAAGGGACTTCTGGAGATCATCTAGTCCAGTATCCGCCCCCACTCAAGCAGGGTCACCTAGAGCATATTGCACAGGACCGTGTCCAGACAGCTTTTGAATAGCTCCAAGGTTGGAGGCTCCACAACCTCTTTGGGCAACCTGTTCCAGTGCTCATCCCATCTCCACCTGCCACCCATCCCATCGCATCCCATTGCATCCCATCGCATCACATCCCATCCCCACCTGCCTCCCATCCCATCCCATCTCATTCCATCCCATCCCATCCCGTCCTATTCCATCCCTACCCCATCCTCTCCCATCCTGACCCCTCCCTGACACTCAGTCCTGGCTCTGCAATGACCTCGGGGGGRCTCTGCCTGGAAAAGCTTAGTTTCTATAAATGCACCCAAATCCTCTCCCATGGATTTGTCACACTGCTTCTCCCCCCGGGCAGGGGATGGCCGCAGAGCCGGGCTTCGACCGCAGCCTCTCCCCCCCCCCCACCCCGGCCGGCCCCGGCTCGGCAGCGCTGGGCTGGCTCTTCCCTTCCCCAAAGCAATGCGAGAACCCCGCGCTTCGGGCTCCAGCCGCCGAGCTCCAGCTCATCCCGCCGGCGGATGCCTGCGGGCTGAGTCAGAGGGGCCTCCCTGCATCCACGCAGCCGACAAAAACCCGGCTCGTCCTTCCGTCGCGTTGCACGGCGTTGCAACCGCCGGGGCGCCCCGGGCTCGCCCTCACCTTGCCCACGTGGAAGCAGTCGTCGGCGGAGAGGGCGACGGGCTGCCCGGGGCGGTAGAGGGGCGAGCGGGCGCCGGCCGGCTCGAAGACGCCCTTGGCCAAGCCCTTGACGCTCAGCRCGTAGACGTCCTGCAGCCGCATGAGCGCCCGGGCCGCCCCTTCCAGGTCCTCCGGCCCCGGCAGCTCCTGCCGCAGCGCCTCGAAGCCGGCCTGGAGCTCTGCGGGGAAGCGGGACGGCGCCGGGCGGCATTAACGAGCCCAATGAAGCCGTGGGGTTGTCCGCTTGGACCACTCTTCCTTTCCCCATCCTTCCCGTTCCCCCCCTTCCCCAGCTTCCCCAGCCCACATGCTCCTCTTGCAGGTGGCACCTCGCCCCAACATCTCCAGGGACACCCCGGGGCGTTTGGTGGCCGTGGAGGGGGACGGATGGACGGATGGACCCCGTACCGCGTGTGTTTTCGCTGGCCGCCTCGCTGTAGACCACGTTGAGCCAGTCRGAGCGGAGGCGCTTGATGAGGCCGAAGGCCAGCAAGGGGTTGTCCACCGAGGCCGCGGGCTCCTGGTGCAGCGCCTGCACCTTGTTGTAAAACCTGCAAGGCGCCGGCGCGCGGTGACCTCAAAGACCTCAAAACTTCACCCAAAACCGTGCCAAAGCACCCGGGCYGGGCCACCGTCTCCGTTCCCACCCATGGGTGCTCACCCCGCTCTGAAACGCCCAAATCGGTGGTTCGCCGTCCCTCCCGCTGCATCTCTAGCAGCGCCGGTGATTTTAGCAGCGTCTCCCCGTTCCCGAGGTGGCTTCCCGCATCCCTGCAGCGCTTCCCCCCCCCCGCTTCCCATTGCCCGAACGCCCTCGGAGCGGGATTTTGGGGTGGGTGTTGGGTGTTGGGGGGTTGGGGTCGGTCCCTACCTGGCCAGGTCGCTCAGGCGGTCGCTCTCCTCCTGCAGGTAGGTGCGGAGGAGCCGGAGCAGGCGACCCTCGGCGCCCAGCGCCTGCCGGATGCTCAGCATGGCCGAGTAGGTCTCGGCGGGCGCCGGGGGCACCCAGGCCAGCAGCGCCCCCAGCCCCAGCACCCCCAGGGCCCGCATGGAGGCGAGGTGGTGGGGTGGGGTGGGGGGTCAGGGGTCCCGGCGGCGCGGGACCATGGCGAGCGGGTCCGGCAGGCGGTGGTGGGTCTCCCGGCTCGACTCGGCTCGGCTCGGCCGTCCGCTCCTCCCCGCCGCGCAGGCAGGGCGGGAGCGACGGAGGAGGGATGGGGCGGCCGCGGGAGCGGGTGGCTCGGCCCTCCCGCACGGGGCTGGCCGGAGCGGGGGGACACCCCCCACCCCTGGCCCCCACCCCAGCACGGTCCCCCTCGCCGGCGAGGGCCTCCTCGGGAGCCCGCCGGCCTGGGTGCTAATTAATGCAGGCGCTAATTGAGCGCGCTGGTGGAGGACGGCGTCGGCGAGGGGCCGATGTCCCGTASCCCGGTGCTGCGCGGCCTCCGCGCCGGCTGCAGTGCTGGGGTCTCGGTGTGGCCCCGTGTGCACCCGCGCCCAGACCTGCACCCACACCCAGACGTGCACCCAGATGTGCACCCAGACCTGCACCCAGACCCACATCTGCACCCAGACCTGACCCACAGCCAGACGTGCATCCAGACCTGCATCTGCACCCAGACCCACATCTGCACCCAGACATGCATCCAGACCTGCACCCAGACCCACATCTTCACCCAGACGTGCACCCACACCCAGACGTGCATCCAGACCTGCATCTGCACCCAAACCTGCACCCAGACCCACATCTGCACCCAGACGTGCACCCAGATGTGCACCCAGACCTGCACCCAGACCCACATCTGCACCCAGACCCACATCTGCACCCAGACCTGACCCACAGCCAGACGTGCACCCACACCCAGCCGTGCACCAGACCTGCACCTGCACCCAGACCCACATCTGCACCCAGACCCACATCTGCACCCAGACATGCATCCAGACCCACATCTGCACCCAGACGTGCACCCAGACCTGCATCTGCACCCAGACCCACATCTGCACCCAGACGTGCATCCAGACGTGCACCCAGACCTGCATCTGCACCCAGACTTGCACCTGCACCCAGACCTGCACCCAGACCCACATCTGCACCCAGACGTGCACCCACACCCAGACATGCACCGATGTGCACCCAGACCCACATCTGCACCCAAACCTGACCCACATCCAGATATGCACCCCGACCTGCATCCAGACCCACATCTGCACCCAGACCTGACCCACAGCCAGACGTTCATCCAGACCTGCATCTGCACCCAGACTTTGCACCAGCACCCAGACCTGCACCCAGCCCTGGCAGGGAGACAGATTCCCTTTTCTCCCTCCCCTCTCTCTGTCCCTGTCCCTCCCCTCCCTCTGTCCCCATCCAGCCCCAYGTTTATTCCTGGCTGTGACCTGGGTTCGGGGCCCTCCATGGCAGGTGGCTGTCGAGCCCCCGGCCTGCACAGCCCTCCCCAGAGCCTGTCCCCTCCTGTCCCCAGTGTGTCCTGGCCCTGTCCCGGGGCCCCCGATGCTCCTGTCCCACCCCATCTCATCCCATCCTGTCCTGSAGCCAGCAATGCTGCTGTCCCATCCCGTTCTGCAGCCCATGATGCTCCCATTCTGCCCCATCCTGTCCTGTCCCACCCTGTCCTGCAGCCTGCGATGGTGCTGTCCTGTTCCATCCCCATCCCTGTCTCCATCCCACAGCTGATGCTCCTGTCCTATTCCATCCTGCCGTGTCCCCATCCCTGTCCCTGTCCCACAGCCCACAATGCTTCCGTCTCTGTCCCCAACCCCATTCTGTTCCTGCTCCTCTTCCAGAGCCTGCCACACTCATGTCCTGTCCCATCACCATCCCCATCCTGGAGCCTGCGATGTGCCAGTCCTGTCCTATCCCTTCCTGTCCCATCCCATTCCACCCCATCCCCTTTCTGTCCCTGTCCCACAGCCCATGATGCTCCTGTCCCATCCCATTCCATCCCATCCCCTTTCCTGTCATTGTCCTGGAGCCCGTGATGCTCCTGTCTTGTCCCGTCCCATCCCTGCAGCTCGCCCTGCCCATGGCACCACATCAGCCCTGCGACCCCCCCGGACCTCCTCACCGCATTGCCCTTGCCAAGCCATGGCCGTGGCTGCTCTTGGCCATCTCTGGGCCCTTTGCTGCCTCCATGGACCCCGGGGGAGAAAMCAGGGCCGGATGGGGTGCCAGGAGACCCCCAAAGCCATGGGGAGAACCTCAAAACTGGCTGAAATGGGGGACAGGAGGGGACCGAGGGCGAAAACTGGCCTTTGAGGGCCTTTGCTGCAACCACCGGTGACAGGCAGGAAAAACCAGACCGTGTCCCAGGGTACACCACAACTGGGGCCACCACCACYGCCTTTTCAACGCACGTCCCGGCTTCGGATGTTTTCGGCACTCGCAGCCTGCCGGGGARAGGGGAAGCAGCTCCGAAATGGGATTCTTCAAAATCCTGCTCCCAYCGCTGCTTTTCCATCTGATGGGGGCATTTTCTCATCGGCTCCAGCGCTGGTGGGAGGTGAGCTGCGGAGGACAGGCTGGGTGCCCGCTGTCACCAGGAGCTTCGGTGGGTCTCCAGCCCACCCAGGGAAACAGCTTTTTGCAGGAAAATCAGCCCCTCCGCCTTACGTGGTCCTCAGGTGCCACCGCTTGGTCCGTGCAAGACATAGCAGTCCCAGTGTCGCAAAGGTCCTCAGAAGAATCCCAAACCTCCCGGAGTGAGTGCTTGGCTCCCCACGAGCTCTTGGCTGACCAGAGCTTTCCCGGGCTAGAAACGGCTGAATTTTGAACCAAAAGACAAAGGACGAGCTCACCAAAAGTAGATTTCTCCCAGGTTTTCTCCAGAAAAGAGGAACCGTGAGGGCTCAGCCTGGTCCATCACGAGACTGGTGTAAGAGTGTGATGAGTGTAGAGGCACGATGGGTGCAAAGGTGCAATGGGTGCAAGGCTGCGGTGGTTGTCAGGGCATGATGGGTGTAAGAGCACGATGGGTGTAAGAGCACGATGGGTGTAAAAGAGGATGGTGGGTGTAAGAAAGAGCATGATGGTTGCAAGGGCTTGACGGGTATAAGAGCATGATGGGTGCAAGAGCCTGATGATTGATGTAAGATCATGATGGGTGTAAAGGCACGAGGGGTGTAAAAGAGCACGATGGTTGCAAGGGTGTGATGGGTGCAAGGGCATGCTGGGTGCAAGGTTGAAAGGGCTTGAGGGGTGCATGCAAGGTCATGACAGGAGCAAGGGTATGATGGGTGCAAGGACATGATGGTTGTGAGGGTGTAAGAGCATGATGGCTTCAAGCGTGTGATGGGTGTAAGAGCATGCTGGGTGCGAGGGTGTGAGGGCGTGATAGGTGCGAGGGTGCGATAGATGCGAGGGCGTGATGGGTGCAAGGGCGCGATGGGTGCGAGGGTGTGATGGGTGCATGTGATGGGTGCAAGGGCGTGATGGGTGCAAGGGCGTGATGGGTGCGAGGGCATGATGGGTGCAAGGCCATGATAGGTGCAAGGACATGACGGTTGCAAGGCTGTGATGGGTGTAAGAGCATGATGGCTTCAAGTGTGTGATGGGTGTAAGAGCAAGATGGGTGCAAGGGCATGCTGGGTGCAAGGGTGCGAGGGCGCAATGGGTGCGAGGGCACGATGGGTGCAAGACCATGATGGCTGCAAGGCTGTGATGGGTGTAAAAGAGCATGATGGCTTCAAGCCTGTGACGGGTGCAAGAGCAAGATGGGTGCAAGAGCATGCTGGGTGCGAGGGCGTGATGGGTGCGAGGGCGTGATGGGTGCATGTGATGGGTGCGAGGGTGTGATGGGTGCATGTGATGGGTGCGAGGGTGTGATGGGTGCGAGGGTGTGATGGGTGCGAGGGCGTGATGGGTGCATGTGATGGGTGCGAGGGCTGCCCACGGCGCCAGGGGTAAGGCCACGGCCGCTGGGCCCAGCCGGCAGCCAGCAGTCCCCCCACCACTCGGGCTCCTTCTCCCCAGGCGCCGCGCACCCCAAACGCAGCGGCAGGAGGGATGGGGCCGCGCCAGGCGCCGGGTGCCAGCGCCGCATCCCGCCGGAGCAGCCATTCCAGCGCCACCGCCGGCGCCGCAGCCGGCTTCCAGGCTCCCCCCGACTTCTTCATTTCACGGCGGCATCCGCGGCGTCGCGGAGGAAAGGGAAATTATCTCACGCCCGAGCGGGGAGGCTGGAACYGCTGAGACGTCTTAACTCGAAAAAATGCCAACGTCGGCTTTTGTTCCCGGGGGGAAAAAGCTGATTTCAGTGATTTCACACCCTGCTGCTCTTCCGCCGCCAAGAGCCGAGCTGCAAACGCCCGTTCCCAGGAACCGGCGGCGTTTCGAGGTGCCGGCTCTCCCCATCCCTCCCCTGGGACCCTCRGGGGTTCCAGACCCCCAAAACTCGAGCGCCGCGTTCGACCCCAAACCTTCGGGTTTAAAACCTCCGGTTTTACGGATGACGTGCGCGCACGCGCCCAGGTCGCAAGCTCGAGGGAGCCCGGCCGCGCCGGCAACGCTTGGGCTGGGACACAAATGAACGGGAAAACTCAGTAGTTTTTAGTAAAACGAGCAGAAAAGCCCACGGGAGCACCCGGGAACGGTGGGATTTCCCGACTGCCGGACACAACCGGCTCTTTCCTGGTTGCAAAGCATCAGTTCAGACTAAGTAATAAAGTTGTTCGGACGATGGCATCCCATAAAACGTCTTGGGAAGACGAGTCGCTTCGGCTTTGTATAGCTGTATCCGTGAGGCTGGGTAACGAGAGCGTTAAGGACACGGCGGGACACACGCAGGTGACTTCGAAAAGGGGACAACCCCCCCCTCCCCCCCGGTTTACAATATGTATTTATACAACAGGGGGCAAATTAGATGGTTGACGGGAAAAAAAAGGTGTTAAGTGCGGCTGTTGGAGCCCCGCGCCGCTCCTTCGCCCTGCTTCTGTCCCACTGAGGTCGAGGGCACCCAAAACTCATCCGGGAAAACCGGCCGCTGGCTTTCCCGCAGTGTCACAGGGCTTTGGGAGCATCCGGGGCATTAAAAACCTCCCGGAAAAATAAAAAAAAGAAGAATGTTTTTAAAAAGCTCGGTGATGCTCTCGCGGGAAGCTCGCCGCCGGCTGCTAGGCGGCTCCGGACTCGCTGGCCGGCTCGCCGCAGGCGTCCAGGAGCTGGYGGAGGGTGAAGAGGCAGAAGGAGATCTCCTCGCACTCGCTGGCCGCTCCGCACTCGAACAAGCAGCCGAAGAGGCCTCCGGGACCCGGGCACACGGCCAGGTCGGAGTAGCCGCAGGGTCCCTCGTAGAGCACCCAAGGCCGCCGCCAGCCGGCCCGCTGCAGCGGCGAGGGGTTGAGATAAACGCCCAGGTCGCGCCGGCGGCGCTTGTCGGTGGGGTGGGAGAAGAGCAGCCAGGAGGCGGCGGTGGCGTCCTTGGCGTCCTTGGTGTCCTTGGCATCCTTGGCGTCCTTGGTGTCCTTGGCATCCTTGGCATCCCTGGTGCCCTTGGTGTCCTTGGTGTCCTTGGTGTTCTTGGCATCCTTGGCATCCCTGGTGCCCTTGGTGTCCTTGGCATCCTTGGTGTTCTTGGTGTCCTCGGAGCCCTTGGTGTCCTCGGCATCCTTGGTGTTCTTGGTGTCCTCGGAGCCCTTGGTGTCCTCGGAGCCCTTGGTGTTCTCGGCATCCTTGGTGTCCTTGGTGTCCTCGGAGCCCTTGGTGTCCTCGGCATCCTTGGTGTYCTTGGTGTCCTCGGAGCCCTTGGTGTCCTCGGAGCCCTTGGTGTCCTTGGTGTCCTCGGAGCCCTTGGTGTCCTCGGAGCCCTTGGTGTCCTTGGTGTCCTCRGTGTCRTCAGCATCCTTCTTGTCCTTGACAYCCTTGGTGTTCTTGGTGTCCTCGGAGCCCTTGGTGTCCTCGGCGTCCTCGGCGCCGGCCGGGGCGGCGAAGCTCACCACGCTGCCCTGGCAGCCGCTGGGCGGCTCGCAGAGCTCCTCGCAGAGCGCCGAGCGGCCGAATCGCAGCCCGCGGTCGGTGCTGAGCGCCACAGCCCGGCACCGCCGCCGCGTGCGGGCGCTGCAGTAGAGCACGGCACCGTCACCGTCGCCACCACCGACCTCGGCCACCTCGCACTCGATCGTCCGCAGCCCCTCGACGAGAGCGCCCTTGCGCCAGCTGCGGCCCCGGTCGTCGCTGTAGAAGACCAGGGCGTGCGGCTTGGTGCAGCACGGCAGCGGCAGCCCGCAGAGCCGCCGGTGCACGTAGTAGGCGTAAGCGGGCACGGCCAGGCGCCCGGCGGCCAGCTGCACGCCGTGGCCCGGCCCCACGGCGAAGGTGGCCCAGCGGCGCAGGTCGGAGCCCACGGCTTGCGGCGTGAGGTCGCGCAGCGGGGCCCAGCTGCGGCCGCCGTCGGCGCTGGCGGCGCAGCAGAGGCGGGCGGCGCTGCGGCCCGCCAGGATCTGCCGCCGCTCCGTCACCCGGCCCCGCACGCAGATGCAGAAGAGGAAGACGGTGCCGCCGGCCGCCTCGTACACGGGGCAGGGGTTCATGGTGCGGTGGCCGGGCAGCGTCAGCTGCGGCAGCTCCTCCACGGGGCCCCACTGCGGGGAAACACAAAAGAAAAAGCGGGAGAACGGGAAGCACGGCGCCGGCGGCGTCCCGCCGCGCTCCGGAAGCCGCGCCGCCGGCGTTACCTGCACCGCCGTGCCCTGCCGCCGGCCCCGGCGCAGCACCAGGTGCTCGGCGTCCTCGTCGTGGGCGGACGAGCGCTTCTCGGCGAAGGCCAGGAAGGTGGCGGCGGGCGGCAGGTAGAGCAGCGCCGGGATGCGGTAGGTGACCCCGCCGGGAGCTTCCTGTCGGAAGAGCGTCTCCCGGCGGGGGCTCGGCGGAGCCTCCGGTGTCATCTTCTCCCCCAAGAGCCCGAAATCCCTGGCAGGGCAGAAAAGCGACAGGAGAGGTTTCACAGGGTGAAAGCGGGGTCCAGCCTGACCCTCCCCTCCCCAATCTCCCCATCCCACGTCGCTCTCCCAAACCGCTTCCAGCCACCCGCGGGGGTCTGACCCCTGGGGACACCCTGGGGACAGGGATGGGGACGCAGATGGGGATGCAGATGGGGATAGGGATAGGGATGTGGATGGGGACACCCTGGGGACAGGGATGGGGATGCAGATGGGGACACCTTGGGGAAAGAGRTGGGGACTGGAATGGGGATGGGGACACCCTGGAGAGGAATGGGGATGGGGACAGGGATAAGGACACCCTGGGGACTGGGATGGTGATGGGGATGGTGACAGGGATGGGAACACCCTGGGGACTGGGATGGGGATGGGAATGGGGACACCCTGGGGACAGGAACACCCTGGGGACTGGGATGGAGACAGGAATAGGGACACCCTGCGGACTGGGATGGGAATGGGGACACCCTGGGGACAGGGACGGGAACAACCTGGGGACTGGGACGGGGTCAGGAATGGGGACACCCCGGGGACAGGAATGGGGACAGGAATAGGGACACCCTGGGGACAGGGACGGGGACACCCCGGGGACAGGAATGGGGACAGGAATAGGGACACCCTGTGGACAGGGACGGGAACACCCCGGGGACAGGAATGGGGACAGGAATAGGGACACCCTGGGGACTGCGATGGGGACAGGAATAGGGACACCCTGGGGACAGGGACGGGGACACCCTAGAGACCGAGACAGGGACGGGCAACCCCCCCCTTCCCCGAGCCAGGCGGCAGCCCCGGGCCGTGCCCGCCTCCCCGCCGCCGTCGCGGAGCCCCCCCGGCCCCTTCCGCTCCTACCGGGCAGCCCGGGGCCACCAACCCGCCACCGCCACCGCCACCGCCTCCCGCCGCGCCCGGAGCCGCTTCCGCCGCGCCGGCCCCGCCCCCGCCGCCCAAGCGCCGCCCACCCCCGCCCCTCACCGGGGCATCGGGCAGCGCCGAGAGAGAGGCCGGGAAACGCTTTTCACATCTGCTCTTGCCTTTTATTGGAAAAAAAACAAAACAACAAAACGAACAGAACACAAGAGAATCCGTTTAGAAAACGCCGTTTTACAGCACAGGGAACGGGGAGGGAAAGGGCAACGCGGCAGCCGCGCGGACGGGGACGGCAGCGGCTCGGGAAAACACTTCGCTGCGTCGCTCAACGTACAGGAGCAGCGCGTTCACCTGCTCGTTCCCCCCAACCCACCCCCCCCCGAAACACATAAAAGGCTTTTTTGGTTTTCCCATATATAAAACAATCCCCCCCCCTCAATTAGATAAATATAAAAATAAAGAAAACTTGTTGGCGAAGGGACAGCTGTTTAACGTAAGGATTTTGTCCTGAATTCCTACGGCAAAAAAATGCGCTAAGGTAACGTGAAATTAGTGGAATGTGAAGGGTAAAAGGCCCCGGACACTGCRTGGCGCAGAGCTGGGAGGACGTGAACACAGCGCGGAGCGACGCTCTCCCTCTTGAAGGTCCCCAAAATGTCAATTGTCCTCCAACATCCACCCTGGAGGTGACGGAAGCGGAGAGGCAGGCACACGGACCAAGGCTTAGACATCGGCTTCAAAAAAAAAAAAAAAAAAAAAAAATCTTGGCTCCAAGATTAAAAATCCTGCTCCTCCAAAAAAATCGAATAGGATTTCAGGACAAAAACAGAGGCGATTGGCTTTCTTTGCTATTTTACTTTATTGGTGTGAATTTAGCGTGACGCCAGGACGAAGGGTCGTGTCCGAAATCATTTTGTTTTCCTCTCCAGGGCCAAGCTATCGTGCAGCTTGGAGACCTCTGGTTCGTAGGCCTCCATGACTAACGTGCCATTGTTATCAAAGAATTTAGCAATGGATTTGGTGAACTCGGCCTCCCTCTGCTGTTTGGTTTTCCCGCTGATGAAAGTGAGCTTCAAGGTGTATTTGTCATCAAACCTGAAGGAAGAGCAAAGCAGGTGCAAAGCAAGAAATGCGTTAGGAATTTGGCACAGCTGAGGCGTCGCCGAAAAGCTGTCGGGAATCAAAAAAACCCCCCACGTTCAGTTCGCACCAGAACATAACAGCAACCGTTGTCTTTGCTAGGGACAGAAATCCCCAAAGAAGGGGATCCCGGCACGCAACACCCCGCTTTATTACCTGAATACAGGCGGAATACTAACAGTCGTGACATGCGGTCTTTAATTATAACGCAATTTAAGATATTTATACTCTTTGTAACGGATTCGATAGTTTTTCTCCCCCATTTAAAAAGCGATGGTTGAACTTTCGCGGCACCTAACTACTCACCCCTATTCCCATTTTTAGCTTGGGACTCGATTTTAGTAGAGCGGAACAGATTCGTAGGTATGAAAATAGGGGGAAAAAAAAGATGTTTAGGATGATCCCACAGATGGAAATTTTGCACGCGCGACTGGCTCAGCTCAGCCGGCCTCAGACCACTATTACTTSTGAGCAACGTGCTGCGGGGAATATTAATCATGGGTTGCCCAGGGAGCAGCAAAGCGCACGGCCCGCGCGGCAGCCGACCCTTTGCAAAAAGCTTACGTCCCCCTCGCAGAAATAAGAGTATTTTCTCCGCGTTACCGCGCTCCCTCTCGACGAGCTTGGTTCTAGGAGCAACGATACCGTTTGAGACTGGAGGACAACTGCCAGACGTCATCCGGGTCCATCCCCGCGGGATCTTTTCTGTGAGCCACGAGGAAAATGCTCTTTTCTTTGTACGAGGTATAAATGGTCAGGATCCCCATCATCACGAAATACGTTCAAAAAGTTAAGGAAATCAAGGGGCGAAAACCGTGCGCGCGGTAGTTTGAAGGCGCGCAGAGAAGTTATTTGCATCCCCTGTTCATTTTAGTCACCTTTTATCGTTCCAAGCAGAGCGCTGGACTGATGTCTCAGCGCGAAAAGCTAAACCGATAGTGCGCGACACCGGGAAAAGCTTTGCGGTTGTACAAGAGCACTGATCAATGCCTGAAAGGAATGGGAAAAGCGACAACACCCTAGACACTTTCTTGAACAGGAAAGCTACATAAAATCATTCAGAGAAGCAGAAATCCCAGCAACGAAATACCGTCTGCACTTACTTCACTCATTTTTGGGGGGCAACATCTGTAGGAGACGGTGGGAAAACGTGAGACTAAATGAGTCACCATTAATTACCGYGCATTTCTACAAAGCGCAGATCAAGCGATTAATTTTTCCTCATCATTTTTTGAATTAAATCATGCTAAGYGCTGCCAGATGAATCACCCCAGCTTCCACGCCGAAAGCCAAACGGAGAAAAACCGTAGCCTGAAACGAGGAAGCGACTTGCCCGAGATCGTACAGCGGCTCCCAGGTCCGCACGGAGCTTCCAGGCTGCTCGTTCGCGCTGCCGCTCCGATARCGCCCTTGAAAACGGGCCTGCCTGCAGTTCCTGGAAAGCACTGCTCATCCGTCACATATATTTATGTTGCAAAACCTCTACAGGCATCTGCTCTTGCTGGAGTAGCTGCAAACAAATCGGTGGCAAGCCAACCCCGCGAGCCCAAACAGGAAAAAAAAAACCCCAGTTGTGCCACCATACCGCACACGTAACTGTGAATATTCCTTGGTATTTCAGCGTTAACTTACGACCGTTTACGCGCTGATTTGTAGCGCTGCCTTCCTAAGTTCAGTGTCTGTTCCTCTTTGAGGGCAGCGTTGGTAGGAATTACTCCCGCTTCACTTTTCGCTTTGGGCGCTTGGGCTATCGTGTTAGGAAAGGGCAGATGTCACCGTAGCCTGACTACAGAAGCAATTTCGCTGTAATTAAAACAAAAATGAACAAAAAAATGCAAAAACACCCCAAATTTTTGAGGGCTGATTTTCAGTTTGAGATTAACACAGCAGAACTCAGCTGTCTCTATGTGCATGTGATGTCTGAGATCCAGGAAGTCACCTACTACACGCAGATAACCCAGATTTAGGTGTTATTGTCAGACTGAAACCACCCCAACGGGCATGAATTTGGCTGTTACATGAAAAATAGGTAATTAACAGCTGATCCCCACACAATAGGTGCCAAAATTCTCAAAGGCCTGAAAATGGGACTGCAGAGATGAGGTTTGTTGCGCTTTAGAGGGGGGAAAAAAAAAGAAAAATAAAGAAACCCCTTCTGGTGAAAGTAAGACGACCCACGTAAAGGATATGATACAACACAAAAAGCAAGAACAGGTTTGGATTCAGGAAAGGGGTGCAGGTAATCCCAAATCAAAGCTACAATCGCGAAGAGGCAAGAGATTGTGCAGATGATGAGGCGGCCGTCAATCAAACGGAAATTTTCAACGTACTTGTACTTCTCCAGGAGAACCTGAGGGAGAAACAGGCAGCGGAGTTTATTTTGTGCTTTTATAAGTTTTACAAATTGCTTCGGTGACGGATTTCGACACAGCAATCTAGATTATACAGGTAACGTGAAGAGAAGCTTTATACGTAGCTGATGTCTGCATCAGACATGGTAATAGCTGCTGTTGTTCTCAGCCCTAACGCTGCTTTAGCCAACTCGGATCCAGGGGCAAAAATCACAAAACACACTGCAGAACTGGCAAGGACACTGGCGCGTCACACAGAAAACAGATTTTTCGAGAAGGTTTAGCTAAATATAAAACCTAAGAATTTACTTTGGCATAAAGGATTAGCGTAAGGGCTAAAAAGCCCGACTTTACTAACGCAAGACTCCTCGCTGAAACAACCCTGCAAGGGGCTAAGAAAGCAAAGTAACCCACGATGACGCAAGGAAACGCGCAGTAGCAAGCTCATCCTGCTATTCCCTGTGCAGTTTCACCCGGCCTTTCTTAAGAGTTTTATGCACAGAGCAAAGGCTTAAACGTTTTCCGAGCAAGAGAAGTCAGCGGTCGCAGAATGTACCTTTTTGGCAGAATCATCCAAAGAGTTTTTCACAGCTGAACCGTCCCATTTGTCAATTTTTACTGGCTTGTCATCAATCTTCCACTGCAACGTAAACCAAAAAGAGTTAAGGGCCTCCAAAGAATTGGGCATTTCATTGTCAATACATTTGTTCCTGCACTGAACACAAAGATATGAGGCAACTCAGGAAAAACAGCTACAGCGTAGCTTCGGTATATGAAAAACTGACCAAAGATTARGGGAATCCAATGCCTATTATACAGTTACACTGCATTTAAAAGTCACGTACCCCACTGCTAAAGCACTGCCTTGCAGATTTAAACTGTTAAGTCCGATCAGCAGGACCAAAGAGATTTGCTAAAGAGACTTTGTACATCGGGTTTAAYTCTCGTTCTGATTTAGTGTTTGCAAATGCTGTTTTCCTCCACAAAAAATGCCAGTTCTGACTTAATCCTTCCCTTTGGATGTTACTCACGCTTCTTAGCGAAGCTGCTACAGTCTCACTGGGGGCTGCCAACAGAAGCAGTATTTCCCAGCAGTATTTCCACAGGTGGATTTGTAAGTTTGAGCCTTGGGTATTTTAAGCGGCCTGTTATTTCAAACGGTTCTTTGTTAAGTGACTCGAGTTCAGATTTCAGRTGTCATTAGAAGCAATTCTGAACTTCGCTAGTATTATTATCTCCTGAAGTTTCCAAGTTGGATTTACTAAGTGCCTGTCAGAAGAGCTYATTTCCTTCTCTGGAAGGAATTAAAGCATTTCAAAGAAAGATGTAAAAGCCAATCTTGCCTAGGGAAAAGCATGATTAGCCTCCGGGGTCTGCAGGTAGAAATTACTAGGTGCATAGGCGACGTGCACACTTGCAGTAGCTAGTTTATGAGGGACAAAAGAAACAGCCAGAAGCATTTAAAAATCAGAGATACCYGGGAAATAGCTCTCATATCAGTGAGAATTACATTTTAGGAGGTTGCKAGGCCACATTTTTATAGCCATCAGTTTTTTTTTTCCCCCCTAACATAGCATAAACTACAACTGAAAGCAAAACCCTTTTCCATGAAAAAAAAAATACAGAAGAATTCTTTCAACTATCTATTTTCTTTACAAAAGCATCTACGACCATTTTAGTTCTTGCCCGTTGCGATTCACAGAGGTGAAAATATCAAGAGGTAGAGCAGGGAGAGGAAAAGAATACGCATATTTTTTCCTAGTAAGTGCACTGGAAGTGAAAAGCCTCCAAGCAACCACACCGCAGCCAGTCCCCGTTTCCTYATCCCGCTGATAAATCAAAAGAATTGAAAGACGCTTTCGAAAAAAATATAATAAAATCATTCAGACTTGACCTCGCTGCTCTCAAGAGCAGCCTCCATTTCTTGGGAGGGAGGGGAAGGAAAGGCAACAACCTATTAAAAAATAAAAGATCGTGCTGCCTGCCTACATGCAAACGTGCTTTGCTTAGCAAAACCCTAAGATGGAATACGTTTCTGAAACAGCAGCTACTTAAGGTACCAAACTAATTTTGGGAGGTGCAGGAGGAGTCCTGTTACTTCAGGGACAAAAATAAGTCGGCTACTATTACGCTTGCAGAGGTGACACGGCAAAGGYGGATTCGGTTCTACTACACACGCCAGCAACTGAACTACAAGCCCGGATTTAACYACAGGGGAAAATTCTGTCCTTTATTATATTYGTACGGTTCAAACGAAGGCAGCCTCACYGTGGAGCGAAAGCATCATTCGGCCYGCAGAGCCTATTACCGTTACGGATGAAACGCCATGAAAACACCCGAACCTTTACAGCCGATCGACCCTTCCCTCCTGCTGCTTCTTACAAGTAACGGTGAACCAAATAAATGCGAAGCTATGATAACTCCAGGGGCCTTAGCAGGCTGTTTTAAGGCTTTCTTCAAACCMCATCTGCCCTTAGGTATAGCTGTGATTTTTCAAAGGCCGCTAAAGAAATCTTTTTGAAAAAGTAAAAAAAGCCAAGCAAATCCTGATTAATGTTTTCCCACGTTTCTAAGGCTAAAACAAGAAAAGCCTTGSTGTAAAATTATGACAGTATTCTCAGGCTTGTCCCTAAGGAGAAAAACGAGAGCAGGAATCCAGAAATACTTGAGACCCTGTCGGTCAATGTTTTATGCTTAAATATTTAATATTACTATCGCCTCTGAACATTGCACCCTCCGGCCAAAACTTCTGTATTACAAAACAGAAAAATCATTCAATGTTTGAACGCGTCTGAATGTGAAAGTACCCAATTACCAGCGAGAGGTACGGGATGATCATGATCAGACACGGCTCCGATACAAAACGGAAGAGAATGATGCCTGGATGCTACTTATTTTTAAGAGCCTGAAGATTTTAAAGCCATCTTATAATTGCACTGGAAACCAGCCCCGCAGGCACAGGATTGCTAACACTTCACRTACGGAAGGGATTTGCACAGAGACGAATATCTGCACGTTAAAAGAGCCTAGGTAGTGCCATAATAATCTAGCCAACTTTGTCCGGAAAGCCTGCGACTGTGCCAAAACTGGATTCCTACTTTCTGACTCTCTGTCCTGAACCACAACAACGCTGCAAGTGTCAGATAAGATCAATAATCATTTATTTGGCACCGATCTCTTACCGGAGGTGAGAGCCAGGACTTTCTGAGGTAGGTAAAGCTCACATGACATTTCTGAAACAGAACTGTTCCCGCAGAAACATCTAGTCTTAAGACTGTTTAAAGCAGAGCGCTGAAACRGCGTTCTTTTAGTTCGTATTCAGGCTTATCTGTGACTGAAGCTGTCCTGCTGCAAGACAGTAACAGCCCGATAATCCCAAGGTGGTTCACGGGAGAAAGGGCCKGTAACGGAGGCAATCTGCAGTTTGGGACAGCAGCCAGGGAGGGGCTTTAGACCTCCTTTAGGTTTTTCTTGATGTTCTCCTGAGGTTTCTTCTCCTACTACAGCACAGCACCGCRGTGCTGTTTCTCTCCAGCTCTTCAAGCCTGGTCTGCACACACAAGCACAGAAACAGAAGCACGCCTGTACTTTGATGTCTTCACACCAGTGCAACACCTTTGAGTGATGGCCATGCTGCCACAGTGCAACCTAGAGTCAGAAATTCGGCTGGGCCCTCTCCCACCAAGCGCTCACCCTCAAACGGAGGAAAGCCTCCACCCCTCCAGGGCCTGCAGGACAGCCCTGCCTTGCACGCAGAGGTGGGGAGGGAAGGTGAAGCTGCAGGGACAGGAGGTTGTCCCGGGAGCCTGGCAGATGCAAACAGCTCTGCTGCTCAGGCTCTGGCTAGTGGATCATATTTTCCAACCAGTTATTCATTTTGATCACTTCTAGCATGGGTTCAGAAGCTCCAAAAGAAAAGATTGGATTCAGCTCCAGTCCAAGAGAGAAAAAACCCGACTACTTCAAAACAATTTTTAGGCTGACGTGGCTTGACTCTTTGGTTTTAAAAAAACGAATAAAAGGTTATGGTGTCAGAACTCTTACATCTCCTGAACACGTCTTAACTTCTCCTCAGGATATAACTGTCAAYGGGAAACAAACACGGTGTGCTACAACTGGCACACCTCAGAAGTGGATTGGGTACCTGAAAGCACATCCTTGTAAGAACGAGGCTTCAGAACGAAGGGTAAAACATAGTTAGTGGCTACCTTACTAAAGCAAACAACCCCCTCCGTCCAAGAAACAGGAATGCCATTTCAAGAAGTCATAAAACCGAGCTGACGCTAGAAACACAGAAGGATCCCAGCTGTTCACGCCCGGGTAAAGACGCTGCCTGCAGCTGGATCGCAACGCCGCAACGGGGGAGYGTTCTGCTGTTAGCTCCAAAAATGAAAGAGCAAAACGAGCGCTTACTTTCACAGCTGCCATCGCAGGGCCCAAGCACTCACAAGGCTCATTTGTCGAGCTATCACTTTCRTTGAAATCCCTTCACAAAACTCCCTCAAAAGCAGGAGGCAAGGAAAAAGTCCTCCAGGATGAATTCAAGATGTTCGTATGTCAGAAGCAAGGCACAGCACAAGCTTTTTTCCCCTGCCTTACTCCTCCTGCTGCTACCGTCAACCTCGTTTACATCATGCCCAATTTTAGACYGCTACATCTGGGTAGCTAACTTGCCTCTTCTAATATTGCTGTGCAGCTTACAGGCACTTTGGGGTATTGCAAACATAAATAATCAAGTAGTACAGTAAAAAAGATTTGTTGCTACTGCAAGGACATCACCCAACGGACAGCAGCATAGACCACCTAAGTTCTTCAAGGGGAATAATATTTGTGAACTGCGTCTAATCTGCGTTTTCTATTACAAGGATAGAAAGAAAGTCATCTCCTCTTTCTTAACCCTAAAACCAAAACCTCTTCAAACTGGGACACATCTCCCGTACTGCAGCAAAGGGAGCTTGGATGAACCTCAGCAGACGATGCGCAYTGAATCCCTCAAGGCCCACAGCTTGACGCTGCAGCGGATTGGCTTTTCGTGTAGGGAAGAGACCGCAGCTGACAGCGCAGCGAGTCCCTGTCCCTCGCACAAATCCTGCTATTCACCAGCCCCTGCTCTAGAGGCAGGGATTYGGGGCCACAGTCTCCCCAAAATACCAGTGCTGCCTGACTGCACTCAGAATCAATGTCSTCTGCTCCCAGATACTTCCTCCTGGGGGACAGGAGCGGAAGGCAGTAATAGTAGGTGGCAACCAGGAAGTGGTTTTAGTCCTTCGACTCGCACGGCTCAGAAGAGACGGATGCTCCGGCGGTGGCGGCGAAGCGTGGTTMATAATTTAGTGTCGTGCCGTTGTTAGGTCAGAGAAATAAATTAGTGAAATCTCAAGGAACTCTGGAGGACTGGAGGCAGCGTTGTACACCAATCTAAATTCACCGGGAGCGCGCTCTCAGGTGGTCCTGGTTGTATAAGAACAGGTCAGGAGGAACTATCCGATTTTCACAAACACCGAAAGAACATCAGCAGGACAAAAGAAAACGGGATAGTTAACATGCCAACCTCCCTAAACTCATCCTGATTTAGCTTATTAGTGAAGTTCAAAAAGATRTGCTAGACAAGCAACCTATCCTAAGATACTAAAGCCTTGGCAATACCCCATTATCCTTTCCGATTGAAAAAAGACTTGAGCAAATGAGGGATCTAAGACCACAGTTCTCCAGATAATACCTCAGCAATATATAGCCCAATCGTTCTATTGCCAGAGATGACAAGAATTCATTAAAATCATTTAAGGAGAGGAAATGAAGACATACACACCAACAAGGGATGGAGAGAGAAAAGAAAACAAAACGTCCTCAAGCACGTCTGTGTATTTAACRCAGAAGCCCTGCTGAAGCCATACCAGTTTCAATGTGCTGTTCCTAAACGGTTCAGCTCCAGCACCAACAAGKTATTTCTCTTACCAACTACTTCTCTTCCTTCTGAAATAACAACCAAGTAGGCACAGAACACAGTGAAAATAGCAAGAACGCTTTGAGAGCGTGATACCTTTAAAAGTTCTTGAAGTTCGACCACAAAGTGCTGTCATCTCCAAACCAAAACCTAAGCGCATYCGCACAGGATATCCCGAAATAGTTGATTAGCACACCTTCCCCCAAATCATTCAATTCAACAACCTGATCTACTATTTTAAAGAGGATGCCAGCATATCTTACAATACAAGTTTACAATAAGGGTAACTTCACCTCAAACTTAAATAGATGCAAGAAAACTATACTCCTCAAACATTATGGATTCACGTGCAAGAAAACTATACTCCTCAAACATTATGGATTCACGTGCAAGAAAACTATACTCCTCAAACATTATGGATTCATATTTATCAATGAAAAAAAGAATTAAGGTGTTTTCAACTGCAGTCATCTGTGCTTTGAAGTTCAGAGAAAGATTCCAGACGTGCCACTCCACAGATACACCCTCCTGCACCCAGAGATACAGACATCTGTTTCAGTCTTGCTGTGGAAAAAAAAACAACAACAACAAAAAACGCCTCCAGGTCTGTAGTTCCCGGTACAGCTACCAGAAGAGCAAAAAGGACGGCCAAGTGCAATGAAGATTTGTGATGCGAACACCCGGCTCCTTGAAACTGGGCTGAGAGCGAGCCCCTATATATATATATATATATATATACATACACAAGGTCTTGGAAATCAGTAACAGCAGGGCTAGGCCAGGCTCACCAGCAGGCTTCCAGCAGCACAGCCTGCCCCAGCGGGCTCTCCAGCCGCCTCCACCCAGCACCACTTTGCCGGCGAAAGACCCAGCGGGAAGAGCGCGGCCGCACTGCGAGCCGGGCTGCAGCTGGGCCTCGGCTCAGCGCCGCTGGCGGCACCGGCTGCGCGGGCGGCAGCTGCTCCTGCAGCGGGCCGAGGTGCAGGGGCGCCCGGGCTCCCTCCCCGCTTCCCTCGGCCGCTCCGAGGAGGCGGAGGGCAGAAGCAGCCGGCGGGGCCCGGCGGGCCAGGCCAGGCCCGGTGCTGCCGCCGAGCCCCGACCGCGCCGGGGAGGTCCCGAGCTGGGGGCCGCGGCGGGAAGGTTTTTTTTTTG
>NW_020450939.1:385781-437591 GCF_003343035.1 Apteryx rowi
GTGTGTGTGTGTGTGTATGAGGAGTGTGTGTGTGTCTGAGCAGTGTAAGTGGGGTGTGTGAGGGTGTTCATGGGTGTTGGGGGTGTTTGGCAGGTTGTAGGGGTGTGTGTGTGTGTCTGGGGTGTGTGAGGGTGTTCCTGGGTGTGCGAGGGTTGTAGGGGTGTGTGTGTGTGCATGAAGAGTGCATGTATGGGAGTGTGTGTGTAAGTGGGGTGTACGAGGGTGTTCATGGGTGTTGGCGGTGTGTGAGGGTTGTAGGGGTGTATGAGGAGTGTGTGTGTGAGCAGTGTAAGGGGTGTGTGAGGGTGTTTATGGGTGTTGGGGGTGTGTGGTTGTAGGGGTGTGTGAGTGTGTGAGGAGCATGTGTACATGAGTTTGTGTGAGGAATGTGTGTAAGTGGGGTGTGTGAGGGTGTTTGTGGGTGTCTGAAGGTTGTAGGGGTCTGTGTGTGAGGAGTGTGTGTCAGTGGGGTGTGTGAGGGTGTTCATGGGTGTTGGGGGTGTGTGGTTGTAGGAGTGTGTGAGTGTGTGTGAAGAGCATGTGTACACGGGTGTGTGTGAGGAATGTGTGTAAGTGGGGTGTGTGAGGGTATTCCTGTGTTGGTGTATTTGTGGGTGGGTGTCAGTGTCAGGGTGTGTGTGTTGATGYRGGTGTGTATGTGTTGGGGTGTGTTTAGGTGTTGTATGTGAGGAGTGTGTACAGGTGTGTGTGTGTTAGGTGCTGGGTGTATATCTGTTTGTGAATGGCATGTGTGAGGGTGTTCATGGGTGTTYGTGTGCAGGTGTRTGTCMGAGTRGGGGTGTTAGGGGTGTAYGTGTAAGTGTGTTGGGTTGTGTGTAGGGGTACATGCAAGGACTGTGTATAAGTGGGTGCGTTGGGGGTTTCTGGGGGTGTATGTCTGTGTGTATGGGTTTAYAATGTGGGACGTGTGTGTGTGAGTGGGGTGTATGTGGGGTTCATGGGTGTTTGGGGGTGTATGGACATGTGAGGTGTTTGGGTGTGTATTGGTGGCGGTGTAGTTATGGAGRTATGTGTTGGTGTGTGGCTCTGTGTGTATGGTTCACATGTTGGGGTGYGTCCGGTACCTGCGGTGTTGTGTGAGTGGGGTGTGTGCGGGTGTTCAATGGGTGTTCATGGCAGGGTGTAGGGCAACAGGTGTGTGTCAAGGGTGTGTGTGTGAGCGGGGTATGGGTGGGTGCCCATCTGTGGGGAGCGTGGGAAGGGGTCCCGCAGCGACTGTCCCTGCCCCGTCCGCGCTGTGCGGAGCGTCGTTGCGCYGCGGCGGCCGGGGTGAAGCAGCTCGCTGCTGTACCATGGCAACGCGGCGCACAGCCAGCAGGGCGTCAGTCGGGGATGCCCGCAGACGCGGCTGTGCTGCGTTGACGTAGTTGCTGCACAGCGGAGCCGTGTTATCGCAGGGGAGAGTTATCCCAAACACTGCCACTGTGCATCAACGCTGTAGTCAGGCTGTGCTGTGTTATGTCAAAGCGCTGTCCGGGTGTGGAAACAAGGAACAAGGGGTAAAGCAGAAACCACGCGAGTCACGGTCCACACGGACTGACTCACACACGTTCTGAGGTCTCYGTTTTGCTACCTTGAGTTTGAAAATAACGCCTACAATCCTATCGTCTCATTTACTTTTCCATTTTAGGTGAAGTGATGCTCTTCCTGTGTCGCTAACAGTGTTCCTTTGAGTACCAACCAATACGTAATTGGCCACTGCCCCTGTAAAGAGCCATTTAAAGCTAAGTAATATTGGCGTCAATGAAGAATTTAACCTGTTCCTTTGTTTCTCACTCTTCCCAGGAATACTGTGGACAAGATGGCCACAACCGGACCGTACAAAATGGGTGACGGAAGCAGCTATGCGACTAACTGCTTCCCTGCCAGGAACATTTTGTGCACAAATAGAGAAGGTGATGTTTCTTTGAGTGCTGCTCGTGACATCGCCCTGCAGAGTCATGTTGTGTCAGGCTCCGTAGGGCTCTGGTTGTCAAAGGTTTGGGACAGATCCACCGCTTGTACTGGTGTAATGGCGAGAGTGATGCTCCGGTCTGTGTCTGGGGTTCGGAGGCCCCGGTAATAAAAGAAAGAATGATGATAGACAATATAAAAAAGCAGAGCTTAAAACCGTGCCTAGAAAGTCTCGACGTTTTTTAAAACTTCACTTGAAATGAAAACGGCAGGCTGTCTGGGGCATCTGTTCAAATGTCGACTCCAGCAGGCGTCTCGGCACCATGGCAGAAGGGAAGAGGGAAGCAACATCTGTGCTTCAGCCAGGCACATGGATAACACAGTGTGGTTCTCCGTCTGTTATTCTGCGCTAGAGCTTCTATTTTGTCYCTGGGGTTTGAGAGTCAACATCTGTGAAGTGCTTAGAAACGGCARGAATGTCTTCCAATATTTGAGAAATGGTAGAAGGTTGGGAGAGAGCTACCAAGCTGGGCGGGAGGCTGGAGCACAGGACATGTGAGGAGAAGCTGAGSGAGCTGAGCTTGTTTTGTCTGACCAGGAGGAGTCCAAGGGGTGAACTAATTGCAGCCTACCTGAAGGGCAGTTGCAAAGGCAATGGAGCCAAACTCTTTTCAGTAGCGGCAGATGGTATAACTAGGGACAACGGCCACGAATTTCAGCTTGGGAGGTTGAGCTTGGCCATTAGGAGAAACTTCTTCCCTGGGAGGGGGTGCAGCTCTTGRCCGGGTTACCCTGYAGGTGGTGGARTTGYYRTTCTTGTCTGCACAAAGCCACRGCTGACCTGGTCTAACGTTGCTGATGGTCCTGCTTTRAGCGGGATTAGAGGCCTCCTGAAGGCCTTTCCAGCCCACTTCTCTATGTCTGCAAGCCTATGGCTCTATTTAGATTTATAAAGTAGCATGCTTCTCCCCTTCCGTGGCTCTGGCTGCAGCTTTGATATTCCTATCTTAAATAATACGGTCACGGAATATTCTATATTCCAGTGTTTCTACATTTAAAGGGATTTAAAAAGGATGGATTTCACTGTCAGGCTGAAACTCCAGGCATAATGTAGCCGTTTTGTGAATGGCACATTCAGAAGGTCACGTACTTACCTTGTTGTCTCTTCTGCCTTGGCCTGTCATTGTGTCAGGGGCTAGGCACTGGCTGCTAGCTCACGGAGCTACCCGGAGATCCCGGATCAGGCAGGCAATCCCCGGGGAAATGCCCCAGCGGAGAAGAAAGCCCCAAAGTTTGGCCTCTGCAGAAGAAGACARTATCCTAGATGAGCCATTTCTGGTGAGCGCATGTTTCCTGTTTTTGTCTAAACGAAGTGACAGCGTTTCGTGGACCTGGGGGGGACCTTGTAGCTGCCTCTCCTCCCCGTCTCCACACCATGCCATCTCCATGTTCATGGGAACGCCGGGCGCTCACCTTCTCCCTCTCACTGTGATTCAAGACACCAGGTGCCCACGCAGGTGGGTGTCCCACCATGAGGGAGAGGACAGCCGAGGTCTGGTTTGGGGGTTCAGGTCCTAGGACGTGGCATGCAGGATTGCTTACATAGGCAGTGCAGGGCTAAGCCTTTGCTTTTTTATTTTTCCAGATGAAGCATCACTCTTTGAAGAATCCTTCTGACCTGTGCTCTGTGAATATAAGCAACCAAAATCTGGTCTCTGTGAGTATCAGAGACTCAGGAAGTAGTAGGGAACTACCTTAAATATTGAAAAATTTACCATGTTAGCACATGAGYGTCCAGACATCGGACAAAACACATGTTAGAACCCAGGCATATTTCCTGCACAAGAAAGCCAGCCAGCCAGCCATGAACAGGCCTGGATGATTTGTCCTACAAACCTTTGGATCATGTCTTCATAACAGASTTAGCTTGGTCTTCATCGGGTGTAGCCCTTTCCCCATTTACACTCACTCACAAAATCCTTTCCTCTGGGTTCATGGGTGTTGTTTACTTGAGCTGACAATCCATGGTGGGAGTTAAGCCTCAGCTCAAGAAGTGACTTTTATTTGCGCTGGTGACTAACCTGCAGTGCAAAGAGAAAATGAGCCAAAGTGCGGATAATTATTTTAGTGTCTTTTTAGGGTTCCCTTCTGGTGCTGTGAAAGACAGATGTGCTAAATCATAGAGTGGCTAAGTTTGTTGGGTCACGAGTGAGCATGAGATACACTTCAGGAGGCCTGCAATGCATGCAAGGGAGTGAGGTCAGCAGTGACGACACAGACAGGGCTTTGGTTTGGGGCTGAACTAAGCCAGGTCTTCTGAACGTCAGTCACTGAATTAACTCTGCATTAGAGGCATACTCACAGAGGGTTGCCCTCCATAGTTGGAAAAACAAAGGAAGACCTAATTATGGGAAATGCCATGATTTAAGGATTGTGAAAAAAGTACGAAAGGAGAGATCCAGTTGTTTCAAATCTGTTTAGGGTTGGGGCTGATTGATTTTTTTCTATACTTTTTTTCAGGCTAAAGAAGATGATTTTGAGAAATTTGATTGTGTTGCTTTTATAAATGCTGCAGAGAACTTTTTGACATTAGGTAAGGGATTGCATTACCAAAAAATAGATACTGCTTTTAAACCCAGGAGCATGATATAAGGAAGTTGATACTTGTCTAAACTCAGGTCTAGAGCTTTGCAAAGAGACTTAAGATACACACACATATAGCACTTCTTTGCAGGATTGCTTCCTTTCTGTTACTGAGCTGAAATCCTTGCACTGATTCCCTTTACAGTAATGATAATTGTGTGCCACTCTGGTCTTCTTTTCATTATTAGAAAACAAAGCTCTTTACAAAGAAAATCGTTATTTAATATATAGAAGCACRGAATAGTGCAATGACTTGTTTCAAATCCTCAGAAAGCTAATGGCAGAACCGGGAGGTGAATCCAAATCAGTGTCATGGGCTCAGTTAATCTGGAGAAGAAAAAGAGAGATCCACTTATAACTGGTAAAACATAAGCTACATGTGCCRTCAGTGGCTTCCAGCAATAATCCAATTTGGGGTGGAAACAAATGTATGAAAGTAAATCAGATGTCTAAGGAGGAGGCTATTGGGCATCATCTGTTGTAGGGACAATCATCTAACTGAGCGTGCATTTTCTCTCAAGCACAACAACTGATAATACTAGTTCTAGTCTTTCTTGCTGGTCTTGGTCTGTTCCAGATCTGGATAAGACATGGCTTGTTCTGTTACTGTGGTTCCTTACAGGAACATTGTCTCCTCTACTCTTGCAGAAGCATTTCGGAAGTTTCCAGGACTGCGGAAACTGGAACTTTCCTTGAATGGRCTAAGAAATCTGAAAATTACTGCTGGAGACTTCCTGCATTTGGAAGTAAGATAAGAGGGATCTCCTCCCTAGTGTCACGCTGAAGTGTAACACCTAACATTAATACGTGCTTCTGCAAGTGTGAGTTCTCTGAAACCATGTGGTAATTCTCTCTTCCTGCTCCCTTGTGAATCTGGGATGTCCTTTCCCTTGCGTCCTTCAAGGACCTTCATAGCTTGCTTCCTCTTGCAAAGCAATCCCTCACAGATCCCCACTGCTCAGCCCCTTGMTGCATGACTCCTTGTTTCCTCCATCACTGGCGTCCGCCAACCCTTTGCTGCAGGATCCGCTTTGTAGGATCCTCTCCGTTCAGTCCATTGTAGACTCCCCATACCAGATCTCATTGTCCTCCTCATGTCCTGTCCTTCTTTCACTCCTGCTCATAGACCCTAATCCTGGTGTGCCAGGCACTCTGTCATTCACTGGTGTCATCCTTCACCTCTCTGATGCTGTGTGATCCCTTGCATGTGCTGGTTGCTCTCTCACTCACTGCTCCATGAGTAACACACATTCTTTTTGCAGGCTTCCTCCTCCTCCTTTCAGTGAGATCCCTCATGGGTGCTTCTGACCATTAACCTCTTCCAGCTCCTCTTGGCAGGATCTCACAGAGAGATCTGCTGCTGCTACCATCTYCTCCTCCTCCTCCCATGAGATCTCTTGAGGGCCCCATCACACACTCCTTCCCAAGATGAGATCTTTGGAGATGTCTGTCCCTGCACACTCCCCTTCCTCCTCCTCACAATAAGATCCCTCATGTGGCTTTGTTGCTGCCCTTATTTCCCCCTTGTGTCATTGCCCTCCTCTTCCACAGTGAGAGCCTTTGCAGATCCCTCTGTCTTCCTCTTCCCAGTAGATCTGTCACAGCTTCCCATCACTGCCCACTGCTGCCATGTACTTGCCTTCTTGCAAGAGGTCTCTTTTGGGCCCTTTAATTGCCTTTCTTCTCTTTCCCCTCACAGTGAGATACCCYATTGATCCCCATTACCATCCTCCTCACAATGAGATCCCCAAAGGGGGGCCTCATCACTGCCCTCTGCCTTCTCCCCCTCTTCCATGTCCTCCTCCTCTCTGCAAGATCCCATGTGGATCCTCATCTCCCTTCTCTGCCAAGTTGCTGATTTTTCCTTTCTTTATTCAGTGCTGCATGGTTTCTGAGGTTCTGTGGCTGCACTCTTCCTCCTCCTCTGTAACGAGCCCTTTGTCCCCTCTCCCCAGTCCCTGGGGAACTGCTCTCCTCCTCTGAGATGCTGGTTAACCTCCTGTGGGTCACGGTCCTCCTCTTGGTGCTATGTGCAGTCCTCATACATCACTGTAGATGTCCTGCTCTGCTCTGCATGATCCCCATCCTCCTCCACACCATGGTGTACCTCCATGCATTCCATCTTCCTCCTCTCCAAATGGGTGTCTACAGCTCCGCTAAGTTATGGGCTGCCTTTCTAACACAGCAAAGGGCCAGTTTGGTTTAAAAAAAACCCCAAACTGCAAAACAACACCCCCCCTCCAAAACACTGACTGKAATCAAACACTGGAATCAAAGTAGATCCTAAAAACAAGCATATGTAGCTGGAATGAAGGCTGCAATTGTCCTCTCCCTCCAACCTAGAGTGGCTCTCTGCTACAAAAAGCTCAGTTTCTGACTCGGCAATACTGGCCTTATTTAGGCTTGCTGTCTTTGGGGAGATGTCTTTGTCTGGATTTCTCTCTCTCATTGTACACAGGGTTTTTGATTGCTGCTGAATATAAAGTTTTGTCTTAAAAGGCTTCTTTCTTCTTGTCTCATTCAAGGAATTGTTTGTGGCTCGGCTGTTGGCTCCTTGGTCTCTGACAGTGTGGCTCCCTGTGCTGCTGTGATCCTGGCCTCCCTCCTGCTTGCAGGYTTTGGGAGACCCTAAACCCCTTGAAACGTGGGAGAGGTGTTTCCAGAGGGCCAAGGGCTCATCCGTTCCAGAGCTTAGCACTTTTGGTGACCTGCTCAAGTTTGGCTCAGCCACTAAGCATATGCCTAAGTTTTGGGGAGGCAAATTTCCAAAGCTCCTAAGGCCAGGGCTGATGTTGTCCATCTCTGTGTGCAGTCATGTGAGCAGGCCCATCACTGGGATCAACTACGAAAGGTGTGGATGGGGCTCATCTCTGCATTATTCCCCATCTAAACTTCCCTTCCTGTGATGCCCCCTCGGATCCCAACACAGTCTGCGACCAGTGGCCTCCCATCTGCTGACAGCCTGGGAGAAGACAGTGCTGGGAGGCCTGATTGGAAGTTCATGTTTATTTGATTTGGAAGTGCTCCGAGCGACTCCCAGGGCAATGCAGCCTATTTTAACGGTCCAGCGAAACTATTCCTATTCACGTGTCCTAGAAACCTCATCTTATGAATCACCTCCTAGCACGGTCTATTGCCTTGCTTTCTCATGACTGTTGTCCCATGAGTCACACGTGTGAGTGAGGGACCAGCCCTGAGCACTTCTGCCAAGGTGCAGAGTCCCACAGCTGTCAGTGAAGTCACTGCAAGTCAAATACACTCRGCATCACCCTAGGGTGGGTGGTAGCATAACCAAAAGTCTAGTTTAAGTATTAAATATGTACCTGGGAAAAGCCAGCAGAGACCAGTATAAGGGCTTATTCTTTGCTCCAGAGGGTTGTCTCTCCTGTTTCTCTCAGGATCTGGACCTCTCATACAATAATTTATCCCGAGGATATTTGGACATTGGGAGATTTGTCCCAACTCAAGGTTCTTCACTTGACGGCCAACGGGCTTCAGTCGCTGCCTCCTGACCTGGCAGGCTCATGGGAGTAAGTGCACACAGCAAGTGCTGCCGCGGCCAGGCAGGAGCGTTGCCGGCACTCGGCAAGTGGGATACGCGGGGTGGGCAGGTAGGGTGATGGAGCAGTGATCCTGGCAACACAGGGGTTACAGCAAAGGYGGCTGGCCTGGGATCTACCCGTCTAGACAGCAGGGATCTTCTCTTGTGAGCTGAAAGGTCAAATAGCTTAATGACTGATGCCGGGTGGCAGGGAAGTGGTATCCTGGCTCAGCTCATCCCAAATCCAGCACCACCATGCATGAAGGCTGCTGGTCTCAGAAGACCCTCTGCTCCAGTGTAGCACCACAGGTTCCTACCAGCCCATGCTGGGGAGCAGAGCTGGAGATACTTGACAGGTCTGGGTAAGGGTGTGCAGGACACAGCATCCTTACGGAGCACGTGAAGGCCAAGGGTGCGTGAGGAGCCTCCTGGTCAGATCCCATTCAGATGGGCACAGTGTGCCTGGTGTGGCTTCCTCCTGCCTAGTGCTGGGAATGACCTGATGCCCTGAGCTAGGACCGTGGTCACCCAGGACACCTGCTGTCATCGGCAGCTAGAGAGGGACCCGTTTGGGGCACCCTGTTTGGTGGCCAAGCCGCATGAGTAGGATGCTATTTATTCATCATTAATCAGACCCTTCGCAGACAGCATAACCAGAGTCACCATGCCCAAAGCATCCGCTCTTTACCATTGTTGGACACCAGATGCTGGGCTAGATGGTCCTTTGGACTGATTCAGTTCAGCCGTTTTTAGGTAGGATATCAGATTTCTATTTAAAAAATGAAAAAAGCCCCAGCCCAGTCTCCCAGAGGAGCGAGTGGATACATCTTCCCCATGTGACGGCAGATGATGTGTTTTTCACCTGCCCTTGCTTGAGTACATTATTAACGAGTCTCTTTGTATTCGCAGCTCTGCTCATTTAAGGTTTCCGTCTCTGGAGGTCTTGTTGCTGGATGACAATTGCCTGTCAGACCCGAGTGTCTTTGTGAGCCTGTCTAATCTCTGCAGGTAAGGCGGCACCTGGCAGCAGACGGCTCTGGCTTTTGTGGGCTGGCAGCTGCCTCTGGCAGCTGTTGCGCAGAAGCAGGCTTAAAATGAATAACAAAATCTTTGTGATTCGCTCGGATATTTCCCTGTTTAGTCTCTCTGGTATTGAAAATAGGACTGAGTGAAAGCAACAGCCTGCTGTAAAATACAGGCTGGCCAAAACCAGCAGGTGGCTGGTAATTCAGCACCGGCCCTGGGTGTTTGCTGGTCTCCAGGTCTGATTTGAGAAATGGCAGCTGCTTTCTCCATTTTCGCTTCTTTGCCCCAGATTTGTACTTCATTTCAGTGCAGCAGCGTTAGGAGACGCTGTGGATCAGCTCCCTCTGTTTAACAGGAGCTTTAGTGATTCAGCCAGAAAGAAGAGTCACTAGAAAGGGAGGTGGCCAACGTGCCCCTTGCCTGGGCTGCAGTGGCTTTGGGTGCAGCACAGAGAGCTTCTCCTGTTTACTTTGTGCCTCCTCCCAGCACTGTGACCTGGAGGTGGGAATTGGGTCTGGATTGTTGCCCTGGCTCTGCCATGTTGTTCCTGGAGGAAAATGTGTGTTGTCTGCAGTGTTCATGACAGAGGAGGGAGAACGGGCAGGGTTTAGGCATGAGACTGGGGGGTCTCGACTGCAGAGTTTTAGGTTTCTGCTCTTTCCTAAGCTATCTTCTAACTTTGGTCAAGTGGATTGGTTATGTTATACTTCCATGGGAAGGTGGAACGTTGTTAGGGAATCCCAGTAGGACTGCAGCTCGTCAGAGCCCTGGGTGATTTAATGAACTGCCCTGATATCTCCTTGGCCATTAAATTGTAATCAACAGATGAGCGAGGCGACCCTTGGGCTGATCTGGGAACCCCAGTCCCTGGCTCCAGGGGGAATACGGGCTCTGTGCTCTGTGCAGGACTGGGCCCTGGACTGGTATTTTATGTGTCGGGAGGAGAGAGGGGACAGAGGCAGCGGGAAGCAGGAGTCGCGGATGCCTTCGCACCGCTGCTGGGAAGCACCGCTGGGAGGCAACAGCGAGGAGGCAGGTCCAGGGACAGCTCCTGCTCGGCAGGYGCCGGGGCGAGCAGATGGCACTGCGTGTGCCCTGCTAGTAATCATGACATTTCTCGGGCATTTCCTTTCTTAACAGCCTGAGGGAACTGAATCTGGACAGGAATGAGATTTCAGCTGTCCCCTACCTGCATCAAGCAGAGAGCATGCACTTCTTCCTCCATCCGGCGCTGGACGACGACAGCTTCAGGGCAGAGTGGTACAAGTCTCTGAGCAGCCTTGGGCAGCAGGCTCAGCCGTCGCGGCGCGAGGGCATGGACGGGCCAGCAGAGCTGGAGACGAAGAAAGAGCAGCTCGAATATGTCGTGTTACAGAACGCCAGGGATCCAGACCGGACAGGTGAGCAGCCGCTGCCCTCCGAGCCTCTTCCTGCCCTCGCTGAAACTAGGGAGCATTTTCCATTCGTTTCAGTGGGAGAGGGCTCAGTTACGTTAGGCTGGTGCTGAGGCCTTCCACTTCTGCCGGATGTTTACTAGTGAGTAAAACTACTTGGTAAAATTAAAACAGCGAGGGAGGGATGCATGGGACCATTTTAGACATCTGAGCTAACCTGTACTGTCTCTCTGTAATTACTGGGAGAAACTGGCACTTCTAGGATGTGAATCACCCTAAAATAGAYATCTCTTGTTCAGACAGAAGTGCCCTTTTGTCTCTCCTGACCCTCTCCAGGGTGGCTTGCCCCAAAGGAGACATTGTGCACTGGGTGGGAGGAAACCTGGCGTAAGCACTGGAAGAAATTCAGATTAGGAAACTTATTTCTGTGGGTGCTGAACAGGGGTGCGAAGGGACTGAAGGGAAGAACGTTTTGTGGGTAGGTAGCCCATACACGGTTCTGCAGCGCTGTCTCAGGTAGGTTCGCTCTCACGTCTCTGACGTCCTTACTGAAGCGTGGTGCACACCAGTCATGTGACGGGATGGATCCGGAGGTTGCCCTGTGTGTGGAACGGGCAGCGATGGAGGCTGCCGCTGGGGCTCCTCCAAGCATGTCTCCTGTCCCCTGACTTGGTCCACCAGACCCTGTTGTTGAGTAGATCACGGAGCAGGCCATGGTGCAACCTCTGGTGCTGGCCTGGCTATAGCAGAGTGCRAGGAAGACTTGAAGACAAGACTTGGAATCAGAATCTATTTATGGGGAAATCCTGGCCGCACTGAAGCCAGTAGCAGGGTTCCTGCTGTGTCCAGGGGACCTGGACTTCACCTCAGTGTGATGGGGCTGTCAGCAAGCCTGCTACCTTGGGGACGTCTTGCCCTTGAGCTAAGCCATGGCTGATGCTAGCTTGCTTTCCCAGCGTAACTCCAGCCTCRCCGTGGTTGGGGCTAGCCCAGCACCTAGCACCTACGGCACTGAGAATCCCTCACTTTGCTTGTGTTTCATTGCAGAGGTCGCTTTTAATTCTGGCTCTCAAGGACGCCCAGKGCCGGTAAGAACTGTTGACTGCTCTGCGGTTTAGGGTGTGCGCTCCCAAACTTCCCTTCCCCAGGCCTCTCTCTCAGATGAGTCGTAAGAGACTCACTGGTTTTGCCGAGGCTCTGGCTGCCTGCAACGTCTGCAGTCGGTGTCCTCTGTCACTGGGGCAACTGGGAGCAAATTTTCACATAACTGAGGAACACAAGCTTAAACTCGTATCACTGGGTAGTTGTTTGCTCGTGACCATATAGCCCTACGCGGGGAAGTTGGGCTTATTTGACGTGATTTCCTACAGAGCTCCTGCAGTAATGCGACAGGCCAAAGCAAGCTGTCACGAGACACCCTCCGCGGGGGGTCTGCATGAAAGCTCTTCATTGCTGTTTGAATTACCCATGGTAGCTAAGTTTGGGCCCAGGGGGGTTATAGCCTGAGCGATGGCCTGTCTATGTTAATTTGCCCTTTTTCCTTATATTAGGCCCTTGTACAAGGGTTTCTAAGGGCTTTTTAGGCATGCGGCAGGCAGCAGGAAGGAAATGAGCGCTGGTCGTCTTTCTCCTTCCTCTTGCCCCGTCCCTGGCGAAAGGGTGCAGGTTTCCTAGCGTGATAATTTCGCAGTCCCTTTTGCAATCCACCACCAAGAATGTAACGGAGGAGGCTGATACCGAACCGCCGCCAGCTGATTCAGCATTGCCGCCTCGCTGTGGTTGCAAGGGGCCGTTGTGCTGTGAGACACCATTTCTCAGCCTGTCTGGAGTCTCACACCAACGCTCGGTGCCTCTCCGTGCCTGGTTCCTCGGATACAGCGCAGGCCCTCAGATACAGCTCCTCCAGCGCACCTGAGACGAGGAGACTGGCCCAGTGCTGCCCAGGGCTTGGTGTCAGAGCAGGAGAAACCCCAGATCCCATGTGTGCTCCTCTAATCCGTAGGCTTCATCTACAGCGCTTTCCCAATGAGGTTTCTTTACCTTTAGCCTCTTGTTGATGCCTTCAGTGTGCGTGGTGGTGTGACAGCAGCGAGGTGTCACCATGTCCCGGAGTGCATGCGTAGCAGCGCTGCTGTTCACCTTCTCCCTCTCTCCTTAAGGGTGTTCTCGGGGAGGGATGTCCGTCTGCCTCGAAGACTCTGCCCGCTCCCACCGTGCGCAGAGACATTTGTGCTCCGTTTCCTCAACTGAAGCATCTCAGCTTGGCCTTCAACAAGGTGATTGGAGCCCTCTGACTTTGGCTAGAGATCAAGATCCAGCTGCCTAAACCCARGTTTAGTGCTGCTGGAAACACCCTGGCCTCTACCTGCCGCTGAAGAAGGTTACAGGTCTCCTCTGGCTCCTGAGTCCATCTGCCAGCCTGCGGGGATGTCTCAGACACCCAAGGTCTCTCAGATGGGGCTGAACACCTATTTAGGCAGCTGAATTGTACTACGATTGTCTAAATTCCTGCACATTAGGGATTTTAGCAGAGAATGGGCTATATGAAGGACTGCCCTCCCCTTGGAACTGATCATTTGCTGGAGCTGCCCTGGGGAAGGTGATGCCCCATCGAGGCCTTTGCTGTGCTAGTGCCAGGTTGCCACCCATCTGCTGAGCCATACTGTGCTCCTAGTGTGCCCCAATGGGGCAAAATTCATTTAACTCCCCTTTCTGGTGTTTTCGGCTCCTTCCCAGGGCTTAACTCATGCTACATCCCAGCTGGGGAGAGCTGGGAGCGCAGACGGTGAGTTACCACCTCTCGGCGAGGGGGCAGCCCTGTGACGTGCTGGTGGAGCTCTGCTCGGAGCTGCAAAGCAAGCTCTGCCTCTCATCCCCACGTGTCATAACCCTGTTAAAGGTCGAGCGTTCACCGCCTTGCTGGTGAGCTGGTTTCTGGCTGCCGTGCCCTGGCCAGGCTGTGGTTTGGCTCCCCAGGCGGAGAGGCCGGACTCTTTTTTCGGCATCGCTAGCATGATGTGCTCTGCCTGCCTCCTCCGTGGAGCCTGGGCTGTGCTGCTGTGGGAGCAGGAGCTGCTGTGACTCTTCCGAGTGCCGGAGGCTCCAGTCCTCCAGCGCAGGGTGCACGGGGGAGAAGGAAACRTGGTCTCTGCCCTCTGTCCTTGCAGGCAGTGGAGCTGCTGGGGGTCAAGCAATGCCATCTCCTTCCTCCTGCCGGGGATTCCCRTGCATCGGAGGGACGGGGGCTGGTGGGAGGACTGGCTGAGCCCATGGCTGCTGCCATGTGTCAGCGCAGCGTGGCTGATGCTGACACATGTTCTTGAGGAGAGGCACAAGCTCTGAAATCTCAGGTTCGTGGCACTGTGCTGAGAGAGCRCAGGACTCCCCTTGTCAGTGTGGCTGCGTGGCTCCCAGGAGAGGAGTGTCCAGCCCGGACTATGTGTCCGCAGCAAGGATGGGACAGTGCGGCCGAGCCCAGCATTTGCTCAGGAGGGATGTGGGGGAGGTGGGACAGTGTCTTGTGAGTCCAAGTGTCCCTGCAGATCCTCAGAGGTCATCTCTAGGGATCCTAGGCCACCCTGGGCCGTTGTCCCTGTTGAGATGAAACTCTACAGCCACCAGTGGGACTGAGTGGCAGCTGCTCAGAGCAAACAGTAAATTATTTTGCCTTGCAGATTGAAGAGGAGACAGATCTCTTACCCGTGGCTTTCTTCCCGTGTCTGAAGGAGCTGACGTTTCACAACAACCCTCTTACCACCACCAGGAGCGGTAGGGTATGAGCCTGTCTCCGTGCAACCCTCCTGCTCTCTCCCTGCGCTTCCTTTGCCTTTAGCGTTTGGATGCTCCTGCCGTGCTGGCCCAGGCCCGGCACCCCAGGGAGAGTGGGTGCTATAAGTCATCGCTGCTCCCTAAAGAGCATGCAGATGAGCACTGCTCTTGCAGACGCTGTTAATGCCCTGCTCCTGCTCCCATTCCCACCAAAGCCTGTCGCAGTCCATCCGTACCTCTGGTGATGCAGGCTCGGGCTGAATTTTGCTCCCTGAATGGTGTTCGCCCCATAAAGGGCTGCTCTGAAGCTGGCCCGGCTCCTGTTGGTGGTGAGCACTGCTGTGGCGTGGGAGCTGCTGGTTTCCTCCTGCAGCCCACAAGCAGCCCCTTTCTTAGCGAGGGGACAAATCCCAAACGTGACCGTGGCCTCAGGAGGCAACAGGTGAAGATGGCAAAAAATTGCGGTTGTGCTACTCCCTACCCAGGCTGCGTGTAGACTAGTGAATAAACCAGGGCTTCTTCTCTGGCCTTGATGGCAAGTAGCCCAGTCTGGTTTGTGTCCCTAGGGGTAAGGTCTCATCCCCCCAAAACAGAGTGGCTTCTTCTACTCTGCCTGCTAGGAACGGTCCCTGGGCAGCGCCATTCCCTGCGCTGTGCCTGGGGTTAGCTGGCACAGGCCAAAAACACGCCGGAGAGCACGTGGACAGCGAAGGAAGGGGTCTGGATGATTGTGGGTGAGCCCTACGGCCCCGTCCTGGCCCTGGCTAGTCCCCAGCGTAGGCAGAACTGTGGCAAGCAGCCTGGTTAGCTGTCTTGGCTCTTCCTGGCACAGCGACTGCTTTGGTTTTGGGTTGCCCAAGGCCCTACCCCAGCCCAGGGGTAATCGCTGCTGGCAATTGTGGGCCATCTCGCGTGTCGGAGGGGCTCAGGACTCCTTCCAGGAGGAAAGGAGAGGCCTTTGGAGCTGAGACCCAGCGCTGTTGAATYGCTCGGCTCCAAATGTTCAACTGAAATCCTCCATAGACGAATCAGATGAGGGGCAAAGTGTTGGTCCCTTGTTCCTCTGCTCTGGTGCCCRTCCACGAGGTGCCTGGGGACACTTGTCACCGCCCTGGGGAGCGCGCGTGCTCGCTGCCAGCTGTCTGGGAGCACATCGGGCTGTGCAGCGCTTGTGAACCCCCTGCTCTTCCAGGGCAGCCACCTCTGCTGACGAGGCTCCTCCAGGAAAATTTGGGGATYAAACTTGTTCGCCAGAGCGTAGCAGTGGAGAGACTGCACCTCTCCATACCTCTTAAGGCCAGCCGCAAGGTAAGGAAGGATGCGCCTCGCTCAGGAGCGCAGGGCTTTCTCTGGCCAAGGCAGGGGCAAAAATCCCTGGCCACACTATTCAGGGCAGAATTGGGGGGCACGTAAAGAGCTTGCAGGACCCTAGATCCCAACGGGGTTGGTAGGATGAGGGGAAGGAAGGGTAGGAGAGGGTTGGAGGCCTTTGGTGTCTTGCTCAGGATGAGGCCAGGGAGTCCAGACCCTCCAACTTGCCCCTTCTCAGTGCAGCCCCAGGCAGGGCCGTAATCGTTGCAGCAGAGGGTCTTTGGGCTCTTTGGGCATGTTGGTCTTGACCGAGGTGTTCCTGTGGGCCTGAAACTGCTGCCAGGGTGTCCCTGGAGCTGGGGCTGCCGTGGCGCTCCGGTGAGGAATAACCTCCAACCGCTGGGTTCAACCCTGCGCTGATGCTTGCAGCAGAGCGCGAGTGTCGCTGGGGGGTGGCAGGGCTTTGGGGGGGCTGGAAACGACCTGCCCACAGCCAAGCTGATGGATTTGGTAGCCTCCCGCTTCATGCAGAACGAGTACGGTCCTCCCTTCTGCCCCCCGCCAGGTCTCGTCCCATCTCCCGAAGGTTACGAAGCAGCCCCTGATGCTGGAAGCTCCTGCCRAGACCTTTCTGTGGAAACCTAGGAGAGGAGCCGCAGCTCTGAGTCCATCCAAGCCTCTGCCCCCGATCAGACCGTCCGGGGAGCCTTGCGAGGAGCTAGAGGAGGCCGGGAAAGGCCCCCGCCACCCCGCTCCACCTGTCCCCCTTCTCCCGCACAGCTCTGCTTCGGCAGCGCGGGTTGGGAAAGCTCGCATCGACGCCAACGCCGACGCCGCTGGCGGCAGCGGCGAGCGGACGCTGGGGGAACGTGACTCTGGACCTTGTCCTGACAGAGCTGAAGAKGCCGTTGGATCCTTCTTCGTGACGCAGGTGTGTGAAGTTGGGCTTTCAGCTGGCCTCTGCGGGAGGCCGGTGAGCATCCAGGACTCTAAGGCTTGTCCAGAAACGCTCTGTAGGCAAGATCTTCRTTTCCTAAATGCATGAAATTTGCACACGCTGTGGACTCCAGCGGTTATAACCCTCCTTTGATTGCAAGGGATTTAGAGGTGGAAGCACTAGCGGAAAGCATAAATGCGATGTTTGGAGTGGGAACAAGAACTGGTGGCCAGATTTCCTTGGCAGGCACTCGGGGTTAGCATGATTTCTCTGCCTGGAGTTGCCTGGGCAGAGGCTGCCCTTCGATAAACACAGTGTGTGTCGTGGAGGTGACGGAGGCTGGCAGCAGGGTCCAGGCCCCTGGGACACGGCCCGTTTGTGCTGGGTACGTGGCATCAGCCAGCGAAACTAGTGAATCCTGGTCCGTGCTGGCTTGGTGGGTAGCCCCAAGCACAGGAGCTCATTGGTCCAGCATCATCCCTGCAGCCTCTGCCGGGAATCTCTCCGTTAGAGGTCACCAGGGCAGCTCTTGGACTTGATTTCCCTGAAGTAGAGCCCTAAAGCACATCTTGGGTGTGTGTGTGTGTGAGAGAGACCATGCCGAGGACATGGTGGGATCCCAAAGCGGGTGCAAGCTCCCCTCAACGTGGCTGGGTCTTGTCTCCCTCTACAATCTGCAGCAAGTTCCTGGCATGGGTTTTTGGCTTAATCTGCACCAGGATGGGGCCCGTCCCTCTCCAGCCTGTGCCCTAAGTACAGCCGGGATGAGATGGTGGCTGCGCGGCTCAGTGCCACCGGGAGACACCTCTGGCCACAGCAGAACAGGCCCCAGCCTAACGTGGTGGGGCCGTCACTAGGTGAGAGCTAAGACGCCCCGTGAGCCCTGTTGCGTTGACTCCACGGCCCATACCCAGCATGGGCTGCTGGGTCACCAGTCAGTGATAAATACGGCTTCCCCCAGAGGGGATCCAGTAAACCTGGCCCCTGCCTCGGCCCCTGGAGATGCTTTGTGACCCTTGATTAGCAAGAGCGCGGTGCCGCGAGGCGTTGGGCAGTTTTAGACCACGTGGAGTGAAGCAGTAACTCAGGAGCCGTTGCTGGCATGGCTGATGGCCAGCTTTGGCTGTGCGAGGTTCCTGTGGGGAAGGTATTCATCGTCAGCTTGACTGGAAGGAAACAACTGCTGTGAATTCCTTGGTTTTTGCTGCTTTGAGGTGGAGGATGTGCCCAGGCCCCCTCTGCGACCTGTGGCAGAAGATGGGCTGGAGAGGAAGAGGAGTGAGCAGAGGGAAGAAGGAAGCTTCCTGGCTGTTCCGGAGCGATACAGAGGTTACGAGGAGCTGCTTGGCGGAGACACGGACCCAGATTTCGTTGAGCCAGTTGGTAAGCGAGGAAAGGAGCGGGCTGTGCTTAGAAATGCCTTGATGGGTCGATGAACAGCACGGGGAGCCTCACTGCACGCTGCGTGCACGCGTGCGGTCGCAGCGCCGTGCCTTGGACCGCGGTGGCTGATCTCTCACTGGACGGGGCGACGTGGCAAAGCTCGCTGCGGTGACCGCAGTGACTGATGGGGAGACGTGGCGAAGAGGGAGCAAAGGCATCTGTTGTCCCATTTGGTTCACAGGGATACAGAAGAACGTCCAGGCGCTAAACTACCTCCTGAAACACCCCCTGGTTTATCGGGACTCCAAGGCGCGACTGGACAGTGTGCAGAAGCCCTACGTGCCTCGGAAAAAGGTGAAGAGCCAAAGCTCTGAAGGGAGAACGGTTGCTTCTGTGGCATTGGTATCTGGAAGTGGATCAACCCATGTGTCTGGGGGTTGATCTCAGAACTTGAACATGGGCTTGACCCAAGTTCCCAGTTCCAATGCCTCCCTGCTCTCTCTGGCTCCCTGCTCCATCTTATTCCAGCCTTTCAAGGCCAGAATGCTCCCGGCAGTCCAGGGAGGCTGCTGTCATATGGGCACGGTCCCACCTGCCAGCTGGCTGAGCCATTAGGGAGGCAGRGTGCTGCGTTTGCAGCTCCATCAGCTGCAGGTTTCCTCCCAGGGCACATGGTGGGGCTCCCCCTCGCCAGCCCCGCTCCTGGCTCGCTCGTGGTTTGGTGCACGCAGCCCGAATGGGACCCGATTGGCATTGACGGGGCAGCTCAGCCCCCTGAGACAGCAACCCTGCAAGGGGGAGCTGCTTGTCACCAACCCCCCTAAAGAAAGCCAGTCTGGTCAAAAGCGAGGTAGGGAGATGGCACGGTGCTATACTGGTTCAGGAGAGAGGGCAGGAAAAGGAGGCGGCAGATTAGCACGCCGGAGGGTGGAGGGATGCACGTTGAAGCCTCCTGGTCTTTCTTGCAGTCTGGGAAGATGCCTGGCCCTCCGACGCGAAGGACAAAAGCAGAGGTGCTGGAAGGGATCCTGATGGCCATGCGGAACACCACAACCATCACTGAAGTCCCCCTAGGTACGTTCCCCGTGTTTCCAGTTTCTCCCGTTCACGCCAGTGCAGAGGCAGGGGCAGGCACTGAGAGCAGCTGGCCTAGGACGGATCTGAACAGAAAGAACCGAGCTGGCTGTGCCCCGGGTTGAGGGCGAGAGTTGGGAATTCAGGTTCTCCCCATTGCAGCAGGGTCCCTGGCCCCCTTGACCCCAAGGAGAGGACAAGGGCTTCAGCCTGCCGAGTGCCCTCAGCCCACAACGAAGTCGGCCCCTGCTCCCCCCCCCGAGCTCTGGCTGCTAGTTAATGCAGAAGTAAATGCAAAGCAGGGTCTGCTGGGGGGGGTCTCTTTCCTAACTCTGTAGGGATCCACAGCTGGATTAACCCTACGCTGAAGCCAGCTCCTAGGAAAACAGAATAAAAGATTGGTTTGGTTTAGCCCCAGAGATGAAGCAAGACTCAGGTCTCCGAGTGGTGGCCAAGGTTATCCCTATCCCTGCCCAGGGGCGGTACCAGCCTGGAGGCCCATGCCTCCTGCTTGGCCCCCTTTGCGCTCTCCAGCGCCGCCCTGCACCGCCTGGGGAAAGAGTGGGAGGAAGAAAGGCAAGAAATTAAGCCACTTTCAGCAGGCTACAGTAGGAGCCACTATCCAGGCTTGAATCCAGCCCTGAGGCCACAGGAACATCTCCGCCTCTACTGTTGAATCGCTCAAGACCGTCAGTGCCTTCGGTTTTGGGGCTCCTGTGTTTTGTGCGGSCACCAGAACAGAACTGGATCCCGGCAGAAGCCTTCATGCACACGGGAGTGGGCAGCCACAGCAGGGCACCACTGAGCAAAGCCATGTCTGTGTCCCGGGCCCAGGACYTGCAATGTGGCCCTCCGGCTGCCACAGTAGCACCATCACCATGCTATCAGGATCGGGGCGGTGGGGCTGCTGGTGGAGAGGCGGGAGGGAAAACGAGCTGTTGAAAGGAGCAGTTCCATAGCGCTGCTCACACCTCTGGCCTTTTCCAGCATCTGTTTTGCGAGAGAAAAAATCCAGCCCCAAAGCATATCGGGAGGCGCTGAGGCTAATGAAGGACTTCCAGGAGGTGTACAAGACTCCTCCAGCGGCCACCGGCGAGGAGCAGGCTCCAGAGAAGGCCAGCTCTTCCGATGAGATGCAGGCAATAAAAGCTCTCCTAATGCAGGTGGCTTCCAAGCAGTGGAGCCCTGAACAGATACAGCTGCCAAGGAAGAGAGTGGCCAAGAAGATGCTCAAAGTGAAGTTTGCAGCATAGCCAGCGGTTGAATAAAGCATCCCACACCTTTGTTCTCTTAGGTGAGATTTCTGTTAGTTGGTAACTTGTTTGGAGCCAGTTTTTTCCTCCCGAGGTTCGAAAATCCATGCCATGAAAGCATTCAGCCAAGCAACTTCCAGCTCCAAAGCACCAGCACAGCTGGACTCCCTCAATGCCAGCGCGTGAAAACCCTGCTCGTTATTGTAAAATACGGKGGGCACCAGCTATTCCTGTATAAAACCGACTTGTAAGGAAACTGCCACCCGCTGCAGCACCCCGAGCAGTGGTGCCACGTGGCAGCGACGCGGCTCTGCCTCGGCCTTATCCCAGGTAGCTGCAACTTTATCAGAGGTGCCAGCCGGAGAGTTGCCTGAAGAACCCCTAGGAGAAGCAGTGTGCTCGCCCTACAAATGRGAAGGCAAGGAGAAGAAACTAGAGTAGCTGCATCTGCTTAAATAAAGAGGAAGAGCTAAGAACTTCCATAATTCTCCTTARAAAGGACAAGGGACTGTGAAAAGGTGGTGTTTAGTGCGAGTCTTGGGGAAAGAAGGGAGCATACAAGGAGGACCATTAGATGGGCAGAAATACCGCTACCAAAAAGCCTCTCGAGTGCAAAGCTAACACGTGCTCCCCGTTTTCTCAGCTGCTTGTTCTCACCTGCTAATCTCAGCATCAGCCCGTCCCAGGGCCACAGCCAGGTGCTGGGAGAAATCCCCTCCACGCCGCGGAAACGCYGGCGGCGTTGCTTCTGGCTGCAAGGAGCTCCCGCCGCGCTGCAGGGACGAGTGACCGCCCGGCCGGACCCCGAACCTGGCCAGGGAGTCGCTCCGAGTACAAAACATGCTTACTAAAAASCCCAATCCATTCCCTGGTCTGGCTGCGCTGCAAACAGCGGCGTGGGCACAACCGAGGGGGTAGGGACAAGCCRTGGGGGCGCGAGGGGAGACGCGGGCAAGGTCAGAGGGGCACGAGAGCGGTGGCATCAGCAACCTCACGTCGCCAGCGGCAACCATAACATGTTCAGCAGCAGGGTTTTGCTCGCTTCCAAATGCAGCGACTTCAGCAAAAACAGGTAGTCGACTGTAAGAACCTGGTTTTATTCCATTTTAACCTCGGCCTTTGTCCTGCGGTTAAAGTCTTCGTTGCTGTTAACATGTACACAATATTTGTACACAGTTGGCATGTTTCTGTTTTTGTGACAATTTTGCACAAGCAGGATTTACTCTGTTCCAAATAACAGAAGCCACAACATGACAAGACGCCTGCATGTCATTTTACCCACACATTTTACACATGCAAGTAAACAGTCTTTCAGTAACTTCCATTGCTTTTAAAACATTTGGATGAAGCCACAGTGGTTCAGTTGAGACCCAAAATGACCGTAGTCTTTTACCACACTGGTGTTCCCATTGCGAGTTGAGGATAACACTAAAGCACAACGATTTAAAGCATATTGGAAAAAGTGTAGCAACATCTATATTTGCTTTAAACAGTTTGACAGTAAACACCAAGAAAACCAGGCATACACAAACCCCCTCGTAATCAGTTGAAGATTTTTCTGTTTGCATAGTGAGTAGCTAATTCTAGATCTGGTCGATGCTTTGCAGTGTTTTAAAGATATGGGGAAGAAAAAGGTTTGTATCAAATTCGTACAACACAGAGAGATCATTCCAGCTTCCGAGCTACAGTTCACGTCAGCATCACGTCACAGTTTTGCACCTAGCCGCGCTCTACAAAATATCCCACCGACCTCTCTCACAGTGACACGCTCGACCTTCGCGGCCACGTCCGAAGGGTGAACAAGAAACGGTCGCTAGTTTTCCTCCGGCGTCTCCCTCGCGGATCGGAGGGGACAGCTTCCCGTGACGCGCTCCTCCCCGTGCCCAGGACGAGCTCCTCGTCAACCTTTCCCGGAGTGACTACAAGGTGGCGACGAGATCTCCAGGAGTCCAGCTGGAAGCCCTGCAGGGCTTTCCTCGAAGCATCGCTAAAGGCCTGCTTGTAAAATCGGTTATAGTCTTTTAAGGCTTCACCTCCCCCCTTGCTTTCATCGATTAAAACACAAAGAAGTGCTTGTTCCAGCTATACTTCGTGACTACTGCGTACTGCACGTACGATAGCGTTTGAAGAAAAATACTGACGATACAGAACAACGCGATACAATCATCTTGCGTGGTCCATTCTTTTGGCACTTTTCCTTCATTTGTTTCCTGTTGGCTGTTCTGACTCCAAAAATGAATCCTAATACATCTTTTCCCACGTAGGAAGCTCCAGAGAGTCAAAGTTGGTTTTTCGGAGTCAGACGGCATCTTTGGCAGATACAGTCGTTCTGTTATGAAACGAAAAAAAAAACAACCCCCCCCCCAACCCCTTCTGGTCACAAGGAAGTGCTACAAGCAGTGCAATCGCTTGACCTGTGTTTTTTCTTTTCTTCTCACGAGAGGGCACGAAGGCGAGAGGCAGCTTCACATTTTTGGAAGGACGTGTACATGCCTGCGCTGGCCCCAGCTGCAGGGACGGCATTTAATCCCAGCGAGCACCCGGCTGCAGAACGGAGGAGGAGCGGAAACTCTTTTCAAAGATAGGTCAATAAATACTGGATTTCATTTTAGGGCCTCTGCAGATCTTGCGCTGCATCCGCTGTTCGGCAAGAAGTATTTCGCTGCTCAGATGACGTTATTTGGGGCAAAGGAAGCGTAACGGCTGCCCTTTAAATGCGAGAGGCTGGGGAACTTCTGCTCTTTTAAGTGAAATTATATACAATTACTTTTTGTGTAAGTTTACGCAAAATTAATAAAGCATTCATYGTCGCTTAAAATCGCCTCTAGCCTCATGCTGACTTGAGCGGATTTCAGCCTAGCCCCAGCCACGCTCTCACTAGCTTGGGAAGAAGGTGACACGGCCTACACTAGCCAATGGGAAAACGGCAGCCGCCCGGGTTTTTCCTCGGTCTTTAAGCAACCAGACGGAGCAGGTAACGCAGAAACGTTGCCAGCGGTTTTCTTCGAAGGCTAAAAATCAGTGGGCTAAGAACCCGCGCGATCATCTGTGGACATCCAACCTCCGGAGAAAAGATCAGCGCAACCCTGATACATCTCCTGAAAGCTGCTACTGCGCGTCAGCCGTAACGTCCTACCAAAAAGGGGACYGACTTCGGAGGGCCGTAACTATTCCACGTTATGATTAAAAAAACCCAAAACACAAAAAAACCCAAAGGCCTCCTTAAATACTGATGCAACAGGCTGCATGCGACGCACCCTCTTTTGCCGGGACCCGAGCAGCTCCCGCCGAGCCGATGGGAAGCTTGCGCTCCGGGTCGCCGGGAGCAGGCTGCTGCAGGGAACGGATGGGCCGGCGCCGCTCTTTTCCATTAAGCTTTTTTTTTTGGCTTGAGACAAGTTCCYGCTTAGGCAGTGCCTCCTGCGCTTCCGCTGAGACTCGGATTTAAAAAGACAAAATGAACACGCAAAAAACTAAATATTTAAGTCATCTCTTTCTTTTTTTTTTTTTTTAAAAAAAGAAAGATTTTTAAGACGACACTGGCGTGGCGTGCTGGACTCCAAAATCTACTCTAAGAGAGACAAAAAGGATACATTCAGCAGGTAAAACCCACGTAAATCTAGTTTTTCTTTTATACGTTTGCTCAGAGAGCGCCCAGCAGCCCAAGCCTGGAGGAAACCGGCACGAGCCCAGCGAGAAAGGAGGCAACTGTTTAGGGAAGTCTGATTGAGGGATTAACCCTGGGAAGGGCAAGGGAGAAGGGGATCTGGAAAAAATCATAGTAAATCTAGATGCACTTGGAAAGTGCAAGCTTTAGTTCAAAATTTAGGGGGAAAAAAACCCCCACAGCAGTTCAGGGTAAAAGCTGCGGGTTTCCATCCTTATTCTTTAGAGCCGTTGCAAAGGGCAAACTCAAACCGATGCTTTTTATCTCCGCGCCGCTCTTCTGGGTCCAATCAAGGCTGTAATTTCTCAATTTCCTTCCGGTTCACCGCTGGTGTACGGGAGCCCAGTTCAGTTTGAGTCCCAAGAACTGCACCGGCTTCGATGAGCACCTAACGAGGCTGCGCCTAACGAGGCTGCAGTGCCTAAGAGGGCAAAGCTCCCCCTCCGAAGGGGGGACGGCAAGACATCACCCACGAGCCCCGACGGGGAGGCCGAGCAGGCCAGGTCTAGCTGAGGGTGGAAATCTGGCATGGGGTAACGTTTTTAAACACCCAGTAGTTTGTGTGTTAAGGATATATATATATATATATATATATATATATATTACGGCATCATCGCTATAAGATTTCTCACAATGAAAGCGTCAATCTGTTGAAATATAGTATTTAAAATATATAAATTTTATCCATTAAAATATAAGATTTCTTTTAAAAAAACAATCCAGTTCAATTAGTAAAAAGCTCCAGGGTCCTTGCAGTTACAYGAGTATGCCAAAAGAGACAAAGAAAACTGGTTCCCATTTTTTCCCCATTTCCGATGGAGGGAGAAATTTTAAAGTTTTTCCTAACAACAGGTGCATCCAGGAGGAAACTGGGCACTGACAATTCTCTTAGATCAGTCCCATCCGTGTTAACGGGACCGCTGACCTTCCCTTCGTGCCATGGGCCAGCGGCARGTTTAACCGGCCGCCCGGCAATGATGTGCTGCGGGTAGGTCTTGAAAATGCCCCTTGTCACCTGGCGCATGGGTCAGCACGCCAGCAACAGCGCGGAGAGCCCTGGAGAAGGTCCCTGGGGACCCCGAGGATCCCCCAGTGAATACACTGCAAGGCAGCATTCAAGGATGAAGCTGAGCTGTGTTTTTTGAGCTTAATTACTAGTAATAACCACGGAAATGATTTCACTGCTAATGGATGGTGAAGAGAGGYGTCAGGTAGRAAAAGAAAAGAATAAAATGTTCTCTCTGAAGGAACACTGGATACGGGATTGGGCATTTAGGTCTCCTAATGGTATCCTTATTCTCTGGAATTGGTCCAAGGAAGAASAATCAACATACTCTGCCATGAGGTAAGTGGACAATTACTCAGCTCAAACCATCAGGCTAGCTGGAACATTATTGTTATTTAGGTAAGATCCATGTCACGATCAAGACACGAAGAACCCGGAGGGATTCTGACTCACGGTGGCACAGCCCATGCTGCTGGCCACGTCTGGCAGACAACACGCGCTCCACCAAGTCAGGAACCTCAACTCCGGCAGATCCGGCTCTCCCTGCCCAGGCTCTGAGCTGGCTGGACACCAGCGAGCTCCGACCCGGACGCCGGACGGCTGGCACACGCTGCACCTGACCTCACACATTCTGCCTTTGAGTGGAAATTCTTAGCGCAGTGCTCACCTGAGCTTTCTTAGCAGTATGGATTCCTGCCTGAAGATGGCTAACTCGGAGCACGGAGGACCGGGCAGGCTTGCGTGTTGTGTACGTGTCCCCACAGGCCAGGAGGGCTGGGCTTTTGTCCCAACTCTACCACGAACTCATGAAGTGCCTGGGAAAGGATGATGATGTGTCAGGTAACTCAGGATGCCTCTGAGTGCCACTGCTGAACACGTAAGGACAAGCCTTGTGGGTGGCGAGAGCTCTCAGCTATCTCAACTAGTAGGAGCCTGCAGGATACACGTCAGTACGGACAACCTCCTTCCTAAAATCACCAGGCCAGCGTTTCCCTTTCTAGATTTCAAGTGTTAGTGGGAAGAACATGAAATCCGCTCTTGCCTCGGTAAGAGACGGGGACTGGGAGAAGTTATGCAGAAAGGCGTCACAGAGCCCAAGAGAACGGCTTCCAGCTGCTCTACCCAAGCTTTCCACTGTATCATTAACATAAATGAACAAGTTCTCATAATGCTTTTCAGTAAAATCCTTATTTTACAGCTTCCTTCAATGCCTTTGGCTGTCTACCTAAAGAAAGCAACCTACGATCTGTACTGCCGGTACAGACAGTGAGATACATTCAGGTACAGGTACTATAGGAGGACATATTTGGTAATTCCTAGCAGAAATACGAATCTCAGCCTCCTTCCCAAACAGTCCCGTTGTTATAAGTTTATGCCAAGTCAGCTCATTCAAACACTTTGACATAAGTAACAGTCCAACCACCACAGCTAGCTGCAGCATGAGGAAGATATATGAGACAGGCAGAGAGGAAAACACTGTTTCTCGGAGAGAAACAGCCTAATTTCCTCTCTGTGAGCACAGCTCCGATTTCTCTTGGCGTATCACAAATGGCAAGACGATGAACGCATGAGGTCCTTACCCGGTACCTCATATAGTGCTAACCCAACGGCCTTAGCTAGGGGAACCCAAACATCACCAATTGCATTTACATGCATTGCAGTGTATTCACGGTGAGGACTGACACTTCTTGCAGACTGATGGACCAGAGAGGTCGGAGGATTTTTTTTCTCTTTTCTTTTCTTTTTTTTTTTTTAAACTCTGAAAGGACTCTGGCTCCTCTCTGAACTGGACCTACAAATGTCTTACCACCAAAAAGAAAAACAATTGTGTGGGTGGAAGTATGACAAAAAATAGTTTTCCTATAAGATAATCTGATAAACCTCATTGTCCTCTAGAAAGGCAACATYGTCCATCAGTGCTACTTAGCACCCAGAGTGCTCTTTGACCGCAGGAGATACCGATCTACTCTAACTTTCCGCCTATCCACTGTCCTATTCTCACTGTCAAAAATTCGCTGCAGATGTAAGGCCAGTCTCCGGTCTTCCTCCTCCTGCTGGAGCTTCTGTTCCATCTCCCTTACCAGGCGATCATCCGGAGGCAAGCCCATCTCCCCYGCCGTGTGCCTCAGTCTTTTAACAGAACCGTTGTGTTCCAAGTGCTTTGTTTTGCAGCGTCTCTTTCGTCCCCGTCTCAGCGAAGGGGGCTGTTCGCCAATGATGTTTTCGACGGAATTGCAAGTACTGTTCTGTACGTTGATCAATTCGCTATTGTTCAGGTATTTCAGCTGCTTTTTTCCTGATGTCTTGACAGGAACTCCTAGCGCGCTGTTGTCAGGCAGTGACGCGCTGACTCCAATTATTCTTCTGCTCAGCATTTTTGGGCCGATGCTAAGACAGGATTTGTCCATGTACGTGTTCATTTTTAYGTCAGGAACTTCTGACACTCGTGTGTTTAGGGAGGTTCCGTTTGATCTCGCATCTGGTTCAGCAGAGCTATCGTCTGTTGTTAAGGCCTGCGAATCTCTGTTTTTCTCACTCCCTCTTACTGGCTTCATTTCGCTGATAGAAGGAAAGAAATCTAGCTCTGGGCGAGGGTCTCCTGTTGTGTCAGATGGAAGGTGATCATCCTGTATTTGTGGTTGTTCTTTATTGCAACTACTGGAGTTGGTGATGTCAGGAACCGTGACATCTTCCCCAGGCTCTGAAGCCAAGGACGTAAGAGTTGCTTTAGAGAGAGTCTTTTTGATCTGGCGCTCCTGAAATATTTGCTCCCATTTTTTCAGTATTCGAGGACTGGCTTCATAGGTGGTTGGCTTCTGCAGGCTTCGGTTGAGGTTTCTCGGAGTGGACTTTATAATGAGAGGGCTCAGGACTCTGCCATCAGGAAGCCTCTTTGGAGGAGTACACGGGGAGCAGACGATTGGCTTAAAGTGGTTGAGCTCTTCTGAGATGCTGTCATTGCTCTCRGGGCTGATGGATCGCTCTGGCTTGTGCAGGGCCGAGAAGGATGAAACCGGGTTGAGAACGAGGCGCTTCTCTGCTGTCAGATCTGGGGCGGAGAGGCAGCGGTTGTTTTGGGTCGATGACAAAACTCCAACCAGAGGCGTTGACGCGCTGGTCACAGGTGGAACCTGAAAGACAAGGCATCATGGCTCAGAATGGTTGTCATTGTGGAAAGACGGACCAGAAGAATATAGACAAGTTATGCAAGAGAACAGGAAATTCGACAGCTCCCAAACAATTATGGGTATCAATGGCTTTTAGCCTTCTAGGCAATTGTACCTGTTTCTCAGATCATAATGTCTGCCATACCAGCCAGCAGCCCCAGCCACCTTCTTCCTCTTAAGCAAGCAACGTTCTCATCCCACCACTTTAATAATGAGCACAAAGTCCAGTCTCTGCCTTAGGCCCTGTGCTCCTGTCTGCCATCCGCTCAACTGGGGCATACGGCTAGCGCGCTTGGCTCCTGCAGCAAATCAGAGGGGTGAGAAAGCTCTTTGGAACAGCCGTAGCAGCCTCTGCTGGTTACAGCACGTTTCACGGCTGATGCCTAAGCTGACCAGGGTACACTGGAGTCTAGCAAGGTCTGAGTCTCAAGTGTCTTTTAGCGTAAGAGACGTTCTTTGGGCCTCCGGGTTAGGGCAAGTGGCAACCTTCCAATGGCAAAAAGCTTGAAGCAACGCAAGAAAATGAAGGGCTGACAAGCACTGCGCTAGCCTGGCTGAAGGAAGACGCGTAATACAAAGACATGCTCTTCAAGGGGAATTATTTCCAAAGGATCTTCTGCTACCTACCAAGCCATAGGAGAGGAAGAATAAAGACTTGGCCCAGGTTTACCCTACTCAGTGGACACTCGGTGCAAAACATCATGAGAAAAGACGTCTACRCGGCAGAGGCAGATCAGCGGAACGACCTCTGCGAGCACTGCCAGAACACACTACAGCCACCACAGTGCAGACTGAGACAGCCCGTCGCCTGTAAGAGCAGCRTTTCTTGTCATCTTCAAAACCATTCCCTAACACGGTTACATTTTGGAATGTAGGTGAATGCAACCAGAAATAAGGCAGAAGTGAAAGCTGCACATGCACAAATGCAAACGGCATTATTTCTCTCTAAAATAAAGTGATTTTGTCTGGCAGCTGGTCTGAGACAATGAGAGCCTTTCTCTGCTCGCCCCAAAGCACAGTTGTTTCCACAAGCTTATTTTTGGGGGTCAAACAAAGTTTGTGGAACACCCTCTTAGGGCAATTCTTAATTGGCCAGGTCCACAAACCATCTGCTTTTAAAAAAAAAGAGTCCTGAGAGGGCAGGTTAGTCATAGCTGCCTCGCTTTGAACTTGATCCAGTTCCTATCAGCTGAGATAGGGACTGACTAAGCTGCTAAAAGCACTCTTTAACGATGATCCACACCCGTGACCTCAGAGATATCTAGCTTGGTGATCACTGGGGTCAATTTAGTATGCCCAACAGGGATTTTACCATTTTCCAAGCAAAATCTCCGAACCAAACTGCCTTTCAAAGGATTCAAGAGGCTTTTGTTACTGATGGGACCTCTAGAATTGAGCCCTCCCCTTCTCCATCTGCGATGAAACTGAAACCAGAAAGGAGGGGTGTCAGCACTAGGAGGTGGAATGTCCTAGCAAGCCACAGAGCTGTCCAGTCTGAGAGAAGCAAAAGCTCTTATGATTTATTGAGGATTGCAGGCTGGACAGGAAAATGTAATGGAAAATAGAAACGTCCCTTTGAGCCCTTGAGGTAAAGGTGAGGTCTCCCAGGTGGTGTGAAGTGGCTGAAGGGAGCAGGGTCTGGCACAGGGGTCTAGAGAGTGAYGGCGGGGGGCCCCGCTGCATGCAGGAAGGCTCCCAGGGAGGGCAGAGGGAGGACAGGAGAAGAGCTAATGGGTCCAAGGGTCTCACGGGCAGGCCCTGCCTTTGAAGCATGACGTATCCCCACATCTCCTACCTTGAGTGGTCTGGGTCTTTTGATGTGGCACCTGCAGGTGACACCCAGGACCTGGTGGCCCTGGCTAAGCTGCACTGCCTGAATCCGCTGGGACCGCCTGCCGAGCGAGGGCCCACGCTGGGCAGCCCAGGCCAGGTTGCACTCAACGCCCTTGGGAAAGCTGCTGCTGCCAGCCACGAGGATCCCGCCGGCCAGAGAGGCACGTTAGAAAGGAGGCAGAAAATGGCCCAGGAGACAGAGATTAGTGAAGGAGCTAGAGGCAGAGAGAGAGTGAGCGCAGAAAATTTGCTTCTGCTGGCAAGCGTCCCAGCGGTGCTGCCAGATGCAGTGCAAAGAAAGACGTTCGCAAAGGTCAACTCCAAATGAGTGGAATGTACCCAGCAATTACTGCTGGAAGATCTGCCCGAAAATATTCTGGGTCAGATTTTCAGTGGCGCTTCATAATCACAACTCATTTTGAAGCCAGTGGCGAACTGAAAAGTCAGGCCTGTTGCTCCATCTAATGAATACTGTTAATTAGTTTGGCCTACTGGATTTGAGGGGAAGCAAGACCAGGCCAGCTCCTCCTGTAGTGGAGAGCTCAGTGAAAGAGCAAAAGAAAGTTTACGAAGACCAGGAGAAGAATGAGTTTTGCTCTGTTTAACCAGTTTTGAAAAGAACGGAGGAGAAAGGGGAGGGGTGGGGGACGACAGAAGTTCTTCTAAACTTCAAAAAGATTTTTCTTTAGTCAACTGATGACTCAGCCTTGAAAAGAAAATGAATTACAAAATAAAGGAATGAAGAGTACCCTTCCAATTTCCAATTATCCTACAGCGCTAACAAACAGCTCCGTAAGTTGCCTACTTTTCTGCTCAGTAATTTCTAACCTAGCAGGTTTCTGTTGTGAGTTGCGAGGAAATGATTGGCCCCACGGCGTTAACGTGGCACTAGTAACACCGCAAACCAGTATTTTGCATTTCCAGATTACCGGCACTGTATAACCTCAGATAAGAACATTTATACATAAAAACCCTTCCCTACCATGCTATACATTTTCAGAAACAGGCAGTACCTTTGTTTTGTTGGCTGGGGCTGATCTCTGCCTGCTCTTTGATCTCTCTTGAATGGTGTCATTGCAACTCCGACTCCTTTCCACCTTGGAGGTTAGGTTCCTGAAAAGCAGTTGTGTGAAAACACGAGATTGCGTATTATCTTAGGAACAACAAGCTCAACAGCCCTGGCAACACGCGGCAGCTACCTGCGCTTCCTGTGGGGGAGGCATCTGCCTTGGCAGGGCCCGGCTGTAAGAGATTCCTCCTACACCCTCGGGGTAAAGGGATTTGGGAAACAGATTGTGTCTGAGGACCAGATACAGTGAAAGACTTGGAGACCTAAAAGTCTGGAGTTGGAGGGACTAACTCTAAGGCGTCCTGGTCTTTGAGCGGAGCCCCAAATCCAGCGGGGATGTGCCTGATCTCCCTGTGCTATCTGATGGGAATAAGTCAGCTGCTGCCCACCTGCGTGCCAGGGCCTCAAGCCCTCTCTCAAGCCATCGGTTTCACGATCGGTTGAGAATGGGGTGTTGCCAAGAGAGGCCCTCTCTTCGCCCACATTCCCACCGCCTTCCCTGTAGCTGTGGTGCGGCTCATATGGCTACGCTGTGAGTCAGACCAGGCTGACTACCGAAAGTGAAGCCAACAACCCAAAATGTTCTCAGCGTGAGGCGGACTCAAAGCATGAGCCCAACAGGGAGCTGGGTGCCGCTCTGCTTGGTTTCTGGGTCACACCGCAGTGCTGAGGTGAAGCGAGGTACCTCTCTGCCCAGGCTTTTAGCCAGGGAGACCTTCAGGTCAAGGAAGTTCAAGGAGCTGCTGAGGTGTATGTTCTGGACCACAGAATTGGACACAGGCACCCAAGAGTCATCTTTGGGTCTGCCCAGAGCCTCGGTCTGTATTCAAGGGCTCTGGTCTAAACACACTGGCACCTACCTATGGCTTATAACGAATTTAGGTCAGAGCAAACGACARCACTATGAAAATCCCTGTGCTTCTCATGTGCAATCATGTTCAGTTACTCACCCATTTACACTGCATCATGCAACAGCTTTAACTGATAAACTGGGGCGGATGCTATCTCTTAGCATCTGTGCTGGAAAAGAATCCAGCACTCTTGAGTTCATCATGGAGAATGGTGTACTTTAATGATTTTGTAATTTAAATATACATTCAATGATTTTTCTGCTTCATGGGATGAACACGAAATGCATTAACATCCAGGATTTTGTAACAAGTAGAAGGCAATCAGACAGATGCTATATTCTACAAATTTGTATATTCTGAAATTCCAGAAAAGTTATTACTTATTTTGAACTGGAACAACCATTTTAATTAAATTTAAAGCATCTCAGAAATGTTTAGAACAGTAAAAAGAACATCATATTTACATCTGGAATGGACATTAATCAGCTTCAATTAAGGTTCAGCTTCTTACCCTGAAAGGAAAGCAAAGGAGTAGGCACTGGTCTTGGAAACAAAAGCTGACCGATGCGTTTGTTTGCCCTGGAATGGTTCTTCATTCTCTGAATCCGAGAGACGTTCAGGAAACTGAAGTCAATCAAGGAAGAGTTAGCTGACATGTACAACAAAAAGAATCACTTGGAAAATAAAGCTCTTTCTTGCAAAAATATGCAAGTTTCCAAAAGCCCCTGTAGTGATTACATCTAGAGGATATAAAATGAGAATAAGATCTGCCAGCAGGTAAAATGGTCATGAAGTTCTCTTCACTGAAGCTGTAACAACTCAGAAGCTGCCCCAAAATTCATAAATAATGCAAAAATAAACACACAGCTCATACGTGTAGCTGTGATTCAGTGAAGAAAGAAAATTTAATGATCAAATACTGGATGGGCAGGAAACTAGAGAAAATCCTACAACAAAGGTACTACAGGACATAACTCAGTGCCCACATAATCCTCTATCAGCCATTAATTTTTAAGAGCATTTCCTGTGAAGTCTCACAACCGAAATGAGAAAGAGGCGAAACTCAGCATGAAGAATCTGTTTGACTGTAACATCATATAACTGCACTGTAGAAGACTCATGGAGATACATTCACGGAAACGCACGTGTGCCTGAAGAACAAGAATACACACAGCAGAGCAGTTACTTCTACAGATGTTACTGATATGTTTGGAAGGGCTGCAGCTTCTTCAGTCATGAGTAAAGTGGGTTTCGGTCACCCCAGAGCATGGGCGATAAAGCCCGCGCTCCTCACTCTCTTGTATTTCCCCTCCAGAGTTTCTCAGGGCCCGGTCGTGGGGGACAGCTCTGATCTGAGCTATCCACCCAGACATACATTYATGGTGCTTGTCTGTCATTTCCGTTCAAATCGGATGCTGCCTTGTGCACTGCGGCTGTTCGGGAGTGGACTGACAAGAGGGGACATAAGTATAAGATGGCTGGGGAAGCTGCTGCCCCTGGTTGTTTGCTTACATCCCTTAGATGTCCCTGCAACTCTCTAGTTCCTAAGGAATCCAGCTGCATAGGGCTCAGAGGGGAGACAAACCTCTAGAAGAACATTTGTAGTCATAAACTTTCTTAGAAGATAGTTCTCATTAGCATGGATCTTTATAACTTCTTAGCTCATATCCTCCAAGGGCTATTAGGAAGTCAATCAAATAATCCTGGAAAGCTCCCCTTGCCAATGGAAAAAACCTCCCAGTTTCAAACGAGCAGGAACAGGAGATATTCAGGTAGTCAAGGTTTTAGAAAAGGTAGTTCTTTTTCCAGGACTGAACCTTAGCAGTATCTCACCTATCAGTCTGTCTGTGATGTAGACATGAAAGAGAAATACAAGCTTACTTACACACTCTTGGTTCACTTTCAGCACTAGAGATTCATCTTTTTTCTGCTGTTCTTCCATTTTTCTTTTTCCTCCTTCCATGTCATCTAGAATTAGCTTGTGAATGAGATCCTCAGAAGATTTTTCTTCTTGTAGTTTTTCTTCTCTCAGCTGGAAATAATGACAAAAGAGATGGCATATTTGAAATGYGTTATGTTCTACATCCGGTTGCCAACAAGTATTTTCCAAAAGATTCTGGACACATCATTTAATTTTGTGTCTCCATTTCTTTACTCTAGAGTAGAGTCATTGCCTGCCCCAGTAGCAATAATGTGGAGATGGGTTTGTTTTTACAATGCTTTCACGTTTGCGCAGTCTATACAAATTCCATGGATATTTTCTTCTTTACAAAATAGCAAAGACACCGTTAGGTCCAATGTTTGACAAAGACTTTTCTGCCACACTATTTGCTAAAATGCAGAGACAAAAGCTTTCATCTACTTATAGATAGACAAACATACTACAAATAAAAATGAGCAAAAATAGAATGCACATACATAATAGTTTCATGCAAGCTAAGACATTTCAATTTTAGTCTTCAATGGACTGTAACACAGTACACAGAACTTGTCAGGCATGTGGACAGTATCATCTAATTGAAAATTTGTAAGAGTTAAAGCAATGCCCACATTAAAACCTGCAAGCTCTATGTAAGCCTATCACTCTCATTAGTGATATTTCCCCTGTATTTTCTTTGGTTTTCTCTAATTTTAATGTATCCTTAGACTTTTCCATGTTGCTTTTTATGACTCTGGCTAGTGGCAATTCGGAAAGGCTAAGATGCAACGTTATTTTATCCGCATATGCTGCATTTTACAAATCTGAAGGCTGAAGAAGAAATCCTACAGAGCTCCCAGTGCAGCCCCAGTAGGATCCAGCTGCACTTCCCATCTTTCYGCTGTACTGAATGCTTTGCCGCTTTGCCTTTTAAACTTCATTCACCGCCAGTCCTCACGTATTCCTTTATCATTTATCTTCCCAAGAGATCCCCTACCAATTCTTGAGATGTGGAAGTCCAGTAGTAAGAAAAGTAGGTTTCAGAAACGTGCAAATACTTTCCTTTCTCTCCTCAAGAAAGCAGTTTGCCGCTCAGTGATGACTTTTAACCAACTAATGTCAACTGCCAGCCAGACTGTCCCTTCCTAGCCCGCTCTCCTTCCCAACACATAGAATTATCCCCAACGCATTCCCCTGTCCTGCTGCATTATTTTGCCCCTCGTTACTCAAGGAATCAAAATGCCCATTACTGCCAGCACCTCTTTTCTGCAGGCTCCCTGGCTACTCCAGAGCAACAAAACCCCTTTTCTCCTCCTCTCCACCTCCCCTTCCTGGTCTATGCTACGTACTTCAGACAACATCACCCAACAGGAGGATAACATCATCCGATTGCCTTCTCACTCATCACCCAGCCATTCACCCAGCCTGCCGCTCACCTCTTCCTGAACTTCAGTCTCGCCCGTAAAGCCGTGAATAGCGCACGTATATACGTATATACACCAGCTCCTCCCTCCTTCCTCCACCCGGCCTTCGTGGGTAAGTCCTCCTCCTCTAGGGCAATAAGCCTGACCCTTGACTGACAACCGCAGGTCTCTCCCAGGCTGATTAATCACAGTTATGGCTAAGCGCTAGGACTTCAGAAACTTCCTGTTTATTCCTCACGCTTGCTCCATTTGGGTGTAGGTATCTCAGACGCTTAGGAAGCTGCCCTGCTGTTTTCCCTCGTATCTTCTCCCAGGCCACCTCAATTTCCCACTTTTCTCCTAGAATAGCAGTACTAGAGGCCACGGGACCTTCTAGCGCTGAAGAAAATAGAGCTGCAAGGCGTTTACGGGAGCTCATGTACTCATCCTACAATACAGCACATAAAGGCAGTGGTGACATTGGGACAATTCCTATTTTTTCTGAAAATACTTAACATTTTTCTTCAGTGTTGCAGGGGGGAAAAAGCACGGACGTGTGAGAAACCTACCCTAACGGATGAAGAGACAGAGAAAACAGAGTTCGCAATGTTTTGCACAAAAAGCGCACCACAATTTTCAGACTAGGAAGGAGCCCAAATGCAACTGAATCCGAACCCACAAAGAAGAGAGGAGTAGGGAGAGAGAAGATAAAACCAGGAAAAAAACCCTAAAACATTGCTTGGCTGAATGTGGGTATTTAACAAATGTCTTTGAGACCCATTTTACTTCTAGTTTGGCGATATTTTAAGATATATCTTTAAATTCCTCATCTATTAATAATCTGAAGCAGTAACTACAACACGTTGTCTGACTAATAGAGACTATCGCCACTGACTCAGACATGGTAAATAGTCTACCGTATGTTTCATGAGTGTTAAACAATATTTCTGAACTTTAAGAGTCCTTTGTTAAGCATCCAAAAAAAGATTTCCCATCAACTTTTATCGCAGGGGTGATTTTTTTTTTTTTTTGTTATCTGAAATACCACTGAACTCTTTTATCCCTTCCACATTGCGCATGTGAAAGGAAATCCATACGGAAATCTTCACTTTTTATCTAACTTATAAAATTACACTAAATTGCCAATTTTAAAGTCACAAAACATATGTAACGACATAGAAGAGTTAAATTTAAGACCTTTAACCAAATCAATGGAACAGGTAGTTGGAGGGACAAGCACRACCTTGGATAAAAATCAACACAGAAAATCGGGAGGCTGTCCTGAAGAGCAGCAGTTTTACAAAGGAGGAAAATAAACATTTAAGGAAAAAGCCTCTCTAATTGAAAAGATGTCCTCTGTTTTGCAGACATCCTATGTTTACCTTAAGCAAGGGTGTTAATATTGGCATCTAAGACAATCTTTGCATATAAAACTTGGAGCTGTGTTTCTGTTTGCCCAAGAAGTGATCCAAGCCAGCCCGGCTGTATGAAGTCTGCAAGCCAAAACTTCTAAATTTAGCTCACAAGCAGCTCTCGTGATATCCTTACAGTGGTCCTTCATCCCCCTCCAACTACACCATGGTTATACCTAGGTGCTTTCTACAACCGATAGCTTATAGAAAACTAGGAGAAAAAAAAACAAAACCAAAAACAACCATTTCTAATCTTTATTTTAACTAACAGGATTCTGCCAGGACTTTAAGTCCAAAATTCAGGTTGCAAGTAAAACCAAGCTCTAATGGTAAGATTTGTCCTAATTAAAAAAAACCAAACATCTTGTTAAGTAGCCTAATGCAATTATCTCCTACAGAAAGTACTTACAAACACTGCAGTACTGTGCTAGGACACGAGGATTAGAAACTGAAACAAATCAGCTCGAAACATCCAACTTGGCAGAAGTATCTTATCCTATCTTAGCAGCACCTGTGAAATATTGGATTTAGTATCATCAGCTGTTATTAGCAGTACCTCTACCAGAATGTGCTTTAACCTGTCTGTAGCCCTTTCAGATATCACGTTTGGAACTTATAATGTTCTACAAGCAATTGATATTTTTAAAATGGTAATTTGCCTCCAGAAATGACAATTTTAGGCACATTATTACTCTCGATATTAACATTCATTTCCAAAATGCTGGTAAACTCACGTTTGACATCTTCTCTTCATCCCAGTTTGCTTGCTCTTTCCAGGCTCACTCTCCGAGTGAGGCTGCTCTCTCTGCCCATGCTGCTGGGAAGCTGCATGTCAGCACATGCCTCAGGTAGGAGTTTCCCTACTGATTGCATAAGCTTACAAGCAATAGACTGCTTGTGATATAAAGACAGTGTAACAGGATAAATTATGTTTTTGGTACACAGCTATTGTATGCTCCTTTGGAAAAATGTAACACACAGGAGCACAGAGCAAGCCGCRTGAAAGAAGAACAAAAAATTCTCAGTACACTGCACTTAGGCAGACARAGACTATTTCATCTCGTTCTGAAAGCCAGTTCCTCCATGATGTTGAGAATATTACATTATAAGATTATCCACTTCAAATAAAAAATTCTCCAACGCGTAATTAAGGTAACTACTTTGTTTTCGGCTGCAAAAGGCTGGGAAGCAGGTCAAGAGCTAGAATTTATAAAACAACTTACGCCTGTAAGATGTAAAAACGGTTTGAACACTCATCTGCCTCCCTCAGGAAGAAAGCCAGCATGGGTTATCCCCGTTTCACAGGCAGGGAAGCTGAGATTGCATCTCTTGCCTCCAGACATAAAGGGAAGCCCAGTCACAGGCAGGCTTAGCCTCCGAAATCTGAGTTCTCGCTTCCTCCTTAGGAGACGCTGCCCGATTCTGAAGTTTCCGCAAGGCAGGATACAGAGACAGCAAGAAACTCTTGCTTTCACTGAGYGGCCGACGTTCAAAATTTTGCTCGATTCAAGGAAAAAGCTCGAGTACCTCATTAGTTGCCATTTTGCCAGGTTAATTACACTGCTCTTTTCTCACAAACTGCGATTCAGGGAATCTCCCCGCACTCCAGCCCTTTCGGATGAAGTTCGTAAAAAGCGTGTTTATGTTACGAGGGGAAGGAAATCTATCTCCCATCTGTCCGAGAGCAAAAAGGGGAAGACAGAGGGGCCAGCAGGCCAAACAGGAATCAGACAAAAACATCCCATACCCAAACCACACAAGCGGCAGAGCCAAAACGCCAGAAACATCTTAAAATATTTTTCCTTTTCATATTAGCACTGGACTATGCACAGAATGTTTTATTCCAGGTCAAGCAGTAGACACAAAAACCTGCTGCAATCTCACTGTGGTCCAAATGTGCTTTTTCGAATATTCACACATCTAAACTGCCAATAACTCAGTGATCAGGACTAGYGAAAGGTGACAAAGTATTCACCAGCGAGGAAATCGGTCCTGCGCAGAAGCAATGCTCATACGAGCGTTTTATGGAACATGGGAAAGGAGATGGCTTAATCCTTCCAGAAGATCCAGATACGCATCAACCTGGAGGCACTTGAAACAACTTCAGAGCTAACATCCTGCCCCGCTGAACTCAGGCAATTCCTGCTTCTCCAGACACCCGGGAAATTCTGGCCTTGCCGCTGCATCGGAGACATCAAGCAACGAGTCTGGCGGGATCTGGGAGAGGGAAGGCTGCCAGAAGAATCGCAACAGAAATCAATGCACTTCCCCGCTGGCCAGGCTCTTTGCAGTCACAGGTCAGYGTCATTTCAGACTTGGGGAGAAAAAAAAAACATACTCCTGATCGTATTAGGAAAGTTTTCCTTCATACCACAATGAAAAATAAGAAGTTTGGTTGAAAACGCAGGAAAAAAATCGGTTCCTGCCGAAATGATGAGTCAGCTCCCGTATCATCATGGAAGACCTCCCACTCACTATTACCGAGAAGTTTTGTAAAACCCTGGCAAGGTTTATAGTTAATACCTACACAAAAAGCTTTACTTCTTCTTTGAGCCAAAGATATCCTGAACGTTTTCTCCATGTTCACCTGGATGCACATTTAAGTTAGTTAAGGAGTTACACTTTTATACAGATGAGATCTCTACGCACTTTGTCTTACGCTGCTGCCCATACCACCTGGTTTTGAGCAAAGTGTCTCTCCAGGGGTAAAAATGCCAGAAGTCACAATGCTTTATACACCTAGCACGCTTGTCTACYAGGAAGAGTCAGCCGGACACAGAAGAGTTTGTACGTACTTAAAATCAATTAACGAAAGGCCACAGTCAGCCAAAGCTACCCTAATGACATGGTGTGATCGGGGTCGTAGAGCGAGGGGTCCATGCATCCAGGTCACTGCTAATTCCACGCATCGGGGAAGGCAGGAGACAAGGCTCTCCATAGTCTTGCAAGCCTCCTCGCATGCATGCATCTCCCAGACTAGTCATTTAGCTTAAATCTCAGTATTAACCTACTTAGCATCATTCAAACCAAGCTGTTTGCTACCTAAATTTTTCCAACCCTTCCTGCAGCTGAGATTTTTAAGTGAAAACCGAAATAAAATTCTCTCTCGATGGCAACTGTTCCTCTTCCCCGCAGGTAAGCTAGTCAGAAAGAGCCCAGACCGATCTCTCAAAGCAAAATGCCACCGCGGAGACCGGGGCCCCTGAACGACGATGGCGTCTATCCACGCAGACAGCCAGCAGCATTTGGGCCAAGCCCACTTTGCTGCAGCAGGATTTTGCAGGGCTCCGTGCAGAGGGAGCGACGACGGAGGCAGGGCCTCGCAGTGGAAAGACACATTTCAGAAAGTTAGSAGCGACTCAAAAGAGGGGCTAGAATGGAAATCATTATCCACTCGGCTCCTGCAGTCGTTGCTTTCACTGTAACGTTTCTCGCTTAAAAAGCGGCCAAGTTCCACAAGTGACTAGCCACTGGAGACAGTTTGGTGATTTATATTAAAAAAGCGCCTTTTTAAATGTCAAAAACGCTTTCCCAGCCTTTAACTCCGAAATAGCTGAAAAACTTTTTTTTCCCCTGCCTCTCGATTTTTGTTTTTGAATGACATTTTTTCTTGCCTAAAAATAGATAGGAAGCCTTAGTTTGGAACAGAGTGTTTCTGAGAAGGCTGTTAGCGAAGCAGCGAGGCGATGCATCACGCTGCAAGAGTCTTTACAGAATTACATTCACAAATACAGATGCTCTAATAAACCCTGTACGACTGCACAGTTGCTCGAGCTCCACCGCGGAAGGTACATTTCCGTCTTCTGGAAGGCAGCCTAAGATAGCAAAAACTGGCTTCTACACGCCTGATTACTGCCAACATTTTCCTGAGCTGGCTGAACAGCATAAAGGGAATAAATGACCTTTGTTACAGAGCAGGAATAAAAAGCTCTTCGATTCTCCTTATAGGTGGGACGGCGTTCCTGCAGGAAATCCAAGTTACTCTGGAAGAAAAACTGCAATTACACAGAATACTGTACCTTCCTCAGCTGGCTTTCATATTCTTCTCGGAGTTCCCCTGGTTTGCTTAATTTAATGGGTGCTCTGAATATAAAGTCTGGAAAGAAAAGGAGAGAAAGGAAACGGTTTTTAGCGTATGACGACTGGGCTTGTGTGCTATTTTGCGAACGGGTGAGCTCTCCCATGCCGTTCCAATGACCACACAAGAGGCTCTGCAGCGTTTTGTCCAACCACATATATTTATGTTACAGTACCGCTATCAGAGCTCCGTTATCAGACAGAAACATTCAGAGCGCGGTGGCCAAGCAATGACATTTTGCGCTTTGGAGAGTCTCAAGGCTTCTTGGCGAGCAGTCGAGCGATCAGAGAAGTATTACGAGGATGTAAACACAGAGGTTCAGCAACAGCCCGGAGATGTCACGGAGCATCTGAGCGCTACAAGTAAAAACCAGCGTTAAGAGCCTACTGCAGCTAGACGCCTCCCAAACGCCGGCCAAGAGCAGCAGCGCAACACCCCGAACTCATATACGTGCCCTTCCGCTAGTTAAACACGCCACGGCCCGTTGCTGCTTTCTGCTTAAGCGYCCGTTTTGCTCATCCGCATCCCCTTCGTCCGGGCGGACGTTCGCAGAGCCACGCTCTCGCCGCGCGGCCCCGCCGGCCGTCCCGAGAAAAGGGCGCTTTTATTCCRCTCGCGGCGCCCTTAGCAATGTCAATATTCCTAAGTCACCCGGGCAGTCTGCTCCGCGGCTTCCCGGGTAGGAATTTCCCGTCTCGCTCCCCGCTTCCTCCCTTCTCCCGCAAAYGCAAGAGGGAGCAGCCGGGGGGGGGGGGAAAGCACCCCCAAACGCACCGGACGGTCCGGGCTCACCCCGTTACRGCGCTCAGGCGCTCGGCCGCGCCGCCGCAAACAGGACAGAGAAAAGCAGCGGGAAACGCCGGGGGTATTTTCCTTTTCCCGGCGCGCCCAAGTTAAGGAATATAAACCGGCGACCACGCCGCGGGTTTCGTTCAGCGGGCGTTTTTTAATCCTCAAATGCCAGTATGCTGAATAAAAAACGAAAAGTTCACTGCGGGGTAAGTAATTTAACTCCCTTTGCAGCAGCGAAGGCGAGTGAGCAATCTGGGGCTTCCTGTCTGAGGCGCTAAGGAGAGGGAAGGCTGCCAAGTTTCAAAACTCACGAGATTTTTCCTTACGATTCGGTTCCTTTAAAGGGGGGGGGGAGGAAAAAAAAATCCCTCGCAATCAAACTTATCAATCAGTCTACGGACTGCGAGGCTTTTGCGTCCTTTAAAAGAGCTGGCGGGCCTCTCGCGAAAACGGATGCGAGGATTCTTTGTTTTTAAAGGAAAACATCCTAAATGTCCCAACATGTGTGATAAAAATCCCAAGCAGCGGCGATGCTGAGAAAGCCAGATCACATTCCTCGGCTCTGCCTCTCCGCCTCGGCTCCTGCCAGCCAGGCCAGCGGCTGCGTGTTTGTGACCGGCCGCGCTGGAAAACTTCCCCAGACTTCTCAAAATGTTTTTTCAATTGTGTCCTTGAGCGGTTCCAGGTCTTTGTGCGTTTTATCGGGCTGAATTTCCACCGAGACGGTCCCGACGGCAGCAGCGATCTGTAACGCGCCCGCAGCAACCTCCAATTACTGCCGAATGTTTAAGGCTTGTCTGAGACCTTATCTTCATAGCTAAAAAGGTGCATTTTCCCCCCCCGAGGGTAATAAAAGCATATGAGCTAACCCGAGGGAAGCACAAGCCACGTCAACTGTTTCGTTGCTTACACGGGTTCAGCAAGACGGCAGAGTTTAAATAATAACACCACGCTCATGTGTAAAGCTGTGCTGGTTTAGCTAAGGTGGTGCAACGTCAGGCGGAAGCGTTTTTATGTATAGCATCTTTCTGTRGCAACTCTTATATTTAATAGATAGGTCAGAAGAGACAGAGAGTCCAAATTCCTATCTCCGCATGGAATAAAGAGACKAAACCAAAAATGGGAACCCCCTCGCGGCACAACCGCGTATCTCTATTTAAACACCCTGTTAGAGCTTCCTAGGTGGGCTGATGCTGCACGGTGGCAACGCGTGGCCATCGGCACAGCAGCTACGAATCGAACCAACTGGTCCCCACGCCCAGGGAGCAAGACGGGATTTTTTTGCTGTCTGTAGCTGTCTGTGACCACATACAAGTCTTTTTTAAACTGCAAAACGTGTTTAGCACTACGTGCGATTCTGTGCTTCTTTTCTTGTAAGGCTTAATGCTCCGATTCCCTCGGATCGCAGGAGCTGAGGAACGCTGCAGTTCTCCCAACCCTTATTTTTAACTCGGAAAGCGGCGGAGACTTCCACAGCATGCATTGTGTGTGTTCCTCTAGCACATCTCCGCTCACCTGGACCCCCTCTGGTCTACATCTTCCTTTTCTGAAGCAGAAGCGACAGCACTGCAGCAGAAAGCATTGACGCCCGTCCTGGTGGTTGAGGCCATCATCAGCTCAACCGTGCAGATGGACATGTTTGGCCAACCACCCCGCAGCGCTGCCAGCAGGTGAAGCTGATGCCTCTCTGACCTTGCCCTCTGGTTCTTCACCTGCTGTAGGCGGATGCAAGCTGCGCACGTTCAGATCTCGCTGAAGGCACGGGTCCAGGGCAAGGCCGTTCGGCTGAATAAAAATAAGTTGAACTCGTCACCTTCATTCGGGAACTGTCTGGTTCCTGGGTCCATCTTTCAGAGGCTCCTGCGTTTTGCCAAACCAGTGTCATCCTGCAAATCAAAGCTCTCCCATTCGCAGCAGCTAATCCCRCTCATTAACCGCACCCCTCTTCCACAGACACTTTTAGAAGACTTTGGAAGGGTTTTTTTTCCCCCCTTTATTCCTGGCAGGGATAATCAAAACCTTGAGGTTTTCCCCGCTTTCCTTTTAACTTCGAGAAGCTAATGTTTATACTTGCAGATTAAAACAAGATCTTAATGCTTTCTAAACATAAAAAAGAACTTAGAAGTTGTCGGACTGCGAGCAGAGAGGTTTCGAAACAGTTTTCCAACATGAGCAGTCATGCTAGTTCTCCTAAAAGGAGCTTAAGTTTATTAAGGAATGGCATGAAGATATGCCAAAGAGAGCAGAGAGTTGGACTCTGCGATGCTGGATGTCCATTGCAGTTCCAGGATTACGTGCAAATATTTCAGAGCAATAAGAATATGGGAAACACAGTTTAGGCAGGTTTTCCCCTCTTTCCTGTCCCCCCCGTCCGAGCTCGTCAAAAAATAAGATTCTTCACAGCGATGAAGTGACAAAAGAAGGAAAAAGTAAACATTTGCAAGGGAGAGAAATTCTCTGGAACAGTTCAAGAGGCCTATTTGGAAACAAAGGCTTAAAACCAAGAACATTTTGGCTGCAAATTCCTAAATTCTTCACAAGCAAAAGTATCAGTAATGATACAGCTCCAGGAACACTTTCAGCCGTCGTACGCCGGTGCCATGACCAAAATACGCGGTGCTGCCAGCCCCCACAATCGTTGGCGATCGCGGCAAACCCAAAAAAGGAGCTAAGATTAATCTAGTAAAAAAACAAAAAAAMCAAAAAACATGCAAACCCCCAATATTTTAACTTTTTCTCACCCCAGAGAAGCCCRTGTAACACAACAGGGTTCAGGCCAGTTCTCAAGTTCTCATGCAGAGCCAAAAAACCCCTATAGTCTAATATGAGGGAGATAGCTATCAACTTACCGTCATTTCTCCCCCACTTGATACATCCTAAATAGGTCAGGACCAATAATTTTAATATTTTCACAGCAAGAAGTCTTCCCACCAGATTTTGCTTGAACCGGACCCGATTTAGGTTCATACTGGACTGATCCAACTCACCTAGCACCAATATTTAGGCACAGAAAGAATCAGTTTTGCTTGTACCTTTTGTTCGGTTTCTTCATTTTCAAGAGGCTGGCTTGAAGAGCTAGCAAAAGCATACAAAGCCACAAAAAGTGGATCTATATATGCATTAAAAGCAAGACAGAAAACAAAAAAAAAATCCATCAGTTACTGGGAACGGAGGGCAGATAAAGAACGGCCCAGTGTTCAAAAGGCTGATGCTAACGTGTGTAGGAAAAGTCTGTGATCAGACTCGTCAAGGAGCAGGAGTTTAGAARCAAGAAGCAAATCACGACGATGGCATAAAAAGTTAGAAAGGAAGGTATTTTGGAAGAACTTTCTTGAATACTGTTTCTCATCTATTTTTGCGATATGTCTTGCCTGGTTTCTCCAAAAAGCTAACAGWGAATGACAGACTGGGTTTCACATGAGGTATATATATAGTAAGCAGTTCCTATAATAGGATTTATAAAATTTGTGAGTCTTACGGTGGTATAACTAGATGAAAGGCTGTTTAAGCTAAAAGGAAGGCTCCAAGTTCACGAATACAATAGACCGTAAACTGCAAGCTCTCTCCCAGGATATGGGCGAGAACCAGTGATGCCTCCGCATGGTGGGCTGAAAACTAGTTTCAGTGAAGATGGAAGATGTTGGAGCTGTGTTGGTATAAATCCAACAGATGTGTTCCTGCTGGTAGGAAACCCCCCGGGAAGAAGCTTGGAATAAAGGAAGATGAAAGATGGGAGAGGCCGTGTTGGCAYGTGAGGGAAAGAAAGAGAAGATGTGGCTTTAGAAAGCTGGTGAATCCACCTTGGAGCAGGCAAGTAAGTTTTGAGGTGTCAGTAATTATCTTCCAGGCTTCCTGGAGCAGAACGGTTCTCTCCAGGGTCATGGAGAAGCGCACCTATCTCCACAGAAATGAGGAATGAGAGGGGAAGCAGGTACTGGAAAACCRTAAACCAGGAGGCTTACTTTTAGTACGTCAACAGGTACCGTAACCAATTATTAACCAATTAGCAAGGACCTAGAAGATAGTAGGCAGATGACAAACTCACACTGACTGTAAGAACAACTTGCATCAACTCAATCTAATCTCCTTCTTGGATGGCACAGCAGGCTTAGAGGACGAGGGGGAAACAAGTAAGGATACAGGTTCATCCCTCAGCGGTGAGAGATGCTCTACAGCATTTTACCTGCTTCAGAGGACAAGACACTCAAAACTCTTTCTTTATACAGAAATCGAAGCACTAGCAGGACACACTGTATTAGGGGCTGCACGTGTACTTTTGAGCAGCCCATACGTGAACTGCCTCCACAACACGTGCATTACGTTCTCACTGTCGAAAACATGGAAGAAGCTTCCTCTGGACAGAAATATATAAGAAAATAAAGCAAGGTCTAGGTGTAAGCACTATTCAGATGGATACACAATTAGTTGAAAAACTGTTTTCCAAGAGTAATCAACTGTCATGCCAGGACACTTTCATGTGGACCACTGGGGCTTGCTGTAGGCCCAGTGCTAAATCCTCTCTTCATTAAGGGCTTCAACGGTGGATTAAAAGGAATAATTTAAGTGGATGACTCCAGACAGGACAGGGAAGGAGGAGAGAGAGGTGCAAGCGCTCTGACAGGTTCACGGCACAGGTTGTCACTGCCACCAAAGAGGCAGCCCTTCCTTATTCTTGCTCATTCTCACCCCAGTACTACCTGTACCTTATCTTTTTTTCCTGGGCAATTTTAAATTTAATCCATTCCATCAAACAGCTACACAACACCAAAGCTGGAAGAAGGAGGAAAAAAGAGGTGGTGTTGACTTTAATGCTGTAGCTTCACTATCAGTTTGCTGTAGGAAGTAAATCACTTCTTTTCATGTAGCACGGGAAGGCTTCATCAGGATTAGCGTTTCTAAACTCTTGGTCTTGAGAGGCGAAAGCTGGAGACTAGCTAGAGAACAACGGAAATGACAAGACATTAAGGAAACACCAGGAAATGCTCAAGAACTAGATTAGACTAGTCAAGTGGGGAAAAGAGGAAACCACAACCAAAAAAGACTAGGAGGAAGGACAGGGAAGTCACGTTAGAAGTCTGCCAAYACAAAAAAAAAMCAAAAAACCCCCCAAACCCCCACTCTTATAAAAGAATCAGTTATTAATTGCTCTCTGTAGCTACTGGGTAAAAGAGCAACAAAAGAAATCAGCTGCATTTATAACAAAGGCGATTTTGATTAGATATTAGGCAAAATTTTCCAAGCGTTCAGACCCTGAAACAAAGGCGGCTGTGGAATCCCCTTCAGCGGAGGATTGTAGGAACGGATGACACAAATGTCTGTCAGCAGTGGTTTAGGTAATCTTGATCCTGCCTCGGTTTTGGGGAAGCTGACTGCCTGYGTCCCTTCCAAAACCACTTGAAGGACTGTATTTAGCAGGTAGACATTTATTGTCTACCCCCACCCCCTGACTACCTTCATTTAGTAGTTTAAAATTCTCCTGACCAGTTTAACCAGCCATTTCCCTGGAAAATTGAATTTCTCCTTCTCTGTTCATGGGGGAATACTCCTTCGGCAATTTTCCATGCTCCCTGAAGTTATCTGCAATCTGTGACGGTAACATCAAGATTGATAGGCAAAAATCTATCAATGTGGGTTTGTATCAGAGACGAGAAATCGTATCTTGGGCTTTCTGTCTGAGTAGACGTAATCAAGTTCTCATCCGCTTGTCCCTTCAGAAGATACTTTTCCTTTTTCTTGATGCAGAATTCATCGGGTAGCCCATCTTCCTCAAAAATATGAGTGCACTTGATTTTCTTGGGAATCAGGTTGAGGAACTCACCGCAAGCATGGTATGTGCACCTCTGTTTGTCCTGGTAGCTGAATCTTCCTGTACAGTATATATCCACTGGTTCCATGCGGATGCCCTCCCTCGCTCCCAACCTCCCATCTGCTGCACATATTTATCTTCCAAGACTTTCACTGTGCACCTGTCTTAATATATGAACTTTTACTTCTTAGCAAAGTATTACAGCCAATACTTTAATTCAAAACTTGGTTCTACCAGCTGCCTTGTTCTGATCACTTAAGAAATCCAGTTTTCCTATCACATGGCATTCTGTTATTTCAGAGTTGGAGTCTTTAAATGCTCATAAAAAACTAGCTGAAAAAGAGGTTTGCCATCTGCAGCTAAAACAACCTGCCATGATCACAGAATCATTGAGGTTGGAAGAGRCCTCTGGAGATCGTCTGGTCCAACCCYGCTGTTCAAAGCAGGGTCAGCTACAGCAGGTTGYCCAGGACCATGTCCAGTTGGGTTTTGAATATCTCCAAAGACAGAGACTCCACAACCACTCTGGGCAACCTGTTCCAGTGCTTGACCACCCCCGATATTTATACACATTGACAAGGTCCCCCGTGAGCCTTCTCTTCCCCAGGCTGAGCATTCCCAGCCCTCTCAGCCTCTCCTCTTAGGAAAGATGCTCCAGGCCCTTCATCATCTTCATGGTCTTTTGCTGGACTCACTCCAGTATGTCCATGTCTCTCTTGTACCRGGGAGCCCAGCACTGGACACGATATTCCAGATGAGGTCTCACCAGTGCTGAGTATGATGATAGGGTAGGATTCAGGTGCCTAAACACCAGCACCTAGGGGTGCCTTTCCAGACGCTATAGGGTGTCCAAGAGATCCCCATAGAGCTGGCAGACAGGACAGAGGACTAACGGGAGCCCCACACCTTTCTAGACTGGCAGCTGGAGACCAGGCTGAATACAGAGCAGCTTGAAGGGCACTAGATGTCCAAAGTGAATGATAAAAATCTAGACCTGAAACAAATATTAGTCRATCAAATTAAGTTGGAAGAATTAAGTTATGTAAAGAGACAGCATCTTTCATGTTAAAAAAAAAAAAAGTATTTTTCTAAATCAGTTCTGCAGGTTTTAAGCTATTTAACTAAGTCCATAAGCTTATTCAGTATTTGATAACAAAATCAAAGGATCTTTGAGGTTGGAAGGGACCTCTGGAGATCATCTAGTCCAAACCCTCCCCGCCATTCAAAGCACGGTCAACTAGAGCAGGTTGCTCTGGACTGTGTCCAGTTGGGTTTTGAGCATCTCCAAAGACAGAGACTCCACAACCTCTCTGSGCAACCTGTTCCAGTGTTCCATCACCCTTACGTTAAAAAAATTTCTTTTCTTATGTTTAAACGGAGTTTCCTGTATTTCAGTTTGTGCCCATTGCCCCTTGTTCTGTCACTGGATACCACGGAAAATAGTCTGACTCCATCTTCTTCACACCCTTCCATCATATATATATATATGTATTGATAAGGTCCCCTCGGGCCTTCATCAGTGTGTCAATGTGGATGTTATGAGAGACAGTGTGAGGACATGATGAGCAACAAGAAAGGTTTCTACGAGTACACGGGCAGCAAAAGGAAARTTAGGGAAAATATGGGACCATTGCTGAGCAGGGCAGGGGACCTGATGACAAAGGACATGGAAAAGGCCGAGGTACTCAATGCCTTATCCACCTCGGTCTTTACTTGCAAGACYGGCCCTCAGGAATCCCAGGCCCCTGAGGCCAGAGGGGAAGTATGGAGCAAGGCAGACTTGCCCTTGGTGGAGGAGGATCAGGTTAGGGAACATGTAAACAAACTGGACACACACGAGTCCATGGGACCTGACTGAATGCACCCACGAATGCTGAGGGAACTGGCCAATGTCGTTGTGAGGCCACTCTCAATTATCTTTGAAAAAAGTCACAGTGATTGGGAGAGATTCCTGAGGATGGGAAGAGAGCAAATATCACTACTATCTTCAAGAAGGAGTATTTGGGGAACTACAGGCTGGTCAGCCTCACCCCARTCCCTGGGAAGGTGATGGAACAAATCCTCCTGGAACAATCCTCCTTGGATTACTATTTCCAAACACATGAAGGACAGGAAGGAAGGTGACTGGGAGTAGTCAGCATGGATTTGTGAAGGGGAAATCGTATCTAACCAACCTGATAACCTTCTGTGATGAGCTGACCGCCGTGGTGTGTGAGTGGAGAGCAGTGGGTGTTGTTTATCTCRACTTCAGGAAGGTTTTCAACGCTGTCTCCTGTAAATCCTCATYGACTAATTGATGAAGTATGAACTGGAGCAGCGGACAGTGAGTTGGACTGAAAACTGGCTGAACTGCTGGACTCAAAGGGTTGTGATCAGCAGCATGAAGTCTGACTGGTGTATCCCAGGGGTTGATACTGGGGCCAGTATGACCCAGACACGGGACACAGTACACCCTCRGCAAGTTTGCAGATGATGCAAAACTGGGAGGAGGGGTTGATRCRCCAGACTGTTGCRCTGCCATTCAGAGGGACCTTGACAGGTTGGAGAAATGGGCASACAGGGATTTCATGAAGTTCAACCACAGGAGATGCCAAGTCCYGTCCCTGGGGAGGAATAACCCCAGGCACCAGGACAGGCTGGCAGTCAACCRTCTGGAAAGCAGCTTGGCAGAAAAGGCCCTGGGGGTTCTGCTGGACAACAACTTGACCATGAGCCAGCAATGTGCCACTGTGGCAAAGAAGGCCACCAGCCTCCTGGGCTCTATTAGGAAGAACATTGCCAGCAGGCTGAGGGAGGTGATCCTTCCCCTCTACTCAGCACTGGTGAGGCCTCACCTGGAGTGCCGTGTCCAGTGCTGGGCTCCCCRGTACAAGAGAGACATGGACATACTGGAGTGAGTCCAGCAAAAGACCATGAAGATGATGAAGGGCCTGGAGCATCTTTTCTAAGAGGAGAGGCTGAGAGGGCTGGGAATGCTCAGCCTGGGGAAGAGAAGGCTCACGGGGGACCTTGTCAATGTGTATAAAWATCGGGGGTGGTCAAGCACTGGAACAGGTTGCCCAGAGTGGTTGTGGAGTCTCTGTCTTTGGAGATATTCAAAACCCAACTGGACATGGTCCTGGGCAACCTGCTGTAGYTGACCCTGCTTTGAACAGYRGGGTTGGACCAGACGATCTCCAGAGGCCTCTTCCAACCTCAATGATTTTGTGATTATATGATTCTACGAAAAGCCTCGCTAAAGTCATGATAGACCATATCCACTCTGCTCCCTCTGCACGTGTTAAATTAACATTTGTAATGGCTCAGCTCGCTTTGRTTTCCATACTATTAGCCCAACTCACAATATAAGTGGTCAATTACCTTCACAACGTTTGCCTTACGCAGCAGTCCAGTGCCGCTTAAGGACTGCCGCTTGGCCTTAAGCTGGAAACGCAACAGGAAAGGCATTAAAGATGATAGCTCATTTTAGGTCACCTCATCAACTGTTAATTCAACTGCTCCACAGCTTTGAGCACAATTTTAAAGCGGTGAGGCCTAGGGTATGAAAAGCGGTCAGAGGATATAGYGCGAGTACCAGTTAGTCTAGCCTAGTCTAGAGTCTCTATGACAAGACCGTACTCAAACTATACGATAACAGTAACGTGCACACGTTTGGGGGTAGATCTCACGTTTCTCAGTGCTAAGACCCTCCGCGAGTCTCTCCAAGACAGTTCCGGAGCTTTAGGAAGTTCAGGCAGGCATAAAGGGCTACCGACACTCGGATGATCACCACGTGCCTCGCTGCAAAACATACACGTTCCAGACAATTTAAGGGAAGCAAAGGATTAAAGCTACTCTTCTAAAAACAGCATCGGTMCTGCGCAAGCATTCCTGCAGCATGGCTGGATGTTCTCATTCAAGCTAGGGTTAGATCAAGCCGAATATATTTAAGCGTGATTGACTCAACTAACTTGGAGCGAAGATGGACTTGGTGAGAGTTTTCGAGAACCCCAAAGTGGAAATAAAGCCYGCGGAGGGCCGGTCTCCCTGCTCCAGCTGCAGAGGAACCGCTCCCAGCGGTTCGCCTCGGCTTCCTTCCTGATGGCTACTTTATTCCTTGGTTCAGCAAATCGTTTCGTGCGAGGGCTTCCCAGTTAGCTCGGAGCAAAGGTTAGCAGGGTAGTTCAAACCACCAATTTAAGCTGTTTTAGCTAATACTGCCAATTTTTTCCCAAAGCAAATTAGAGGGTGCTGACACAAGCATGAACCAGGAGAGCGGTAACACACTCGATAAGGAACAGTTAGGGCAGCGGCTTCTTTCCTAGCAAGCTGGATGGGGAAGAGGACATTTATCCGCAGCCTAAAGCCTGGTCTACTCTACCGAGCTTCCACCAGCGCCGTCGCGTCAGAACAACGCTCACGTAGACGCGGTGTAGGCGGATGATTTCTGCCGGCGTAGCTACATCACTCCTGCAAACAGCACGCGCTAAAGCCGCCGACAAAAGCTCCCGGCAGAGCCGCATCCCCAGCAGGAGCTTTGCCCGAAGTGACAGGCGCAAGGTGGGCATTTTCCCCCTGCAAACTC
>NW_020450939.1:439004-496655 GCF_003343035.1 Apteryx rowi
TGGGGCGCGCGGCCCCGCCCGCCTCATGCATAATTCATGAGGGCGCCACGCCCCCTCCCCTCCATGCTGCATATTCATGAGTGCCCGCCCTCCGCCAATATTCATGAGTCGTCACGCCCCCCCGGATAGGCAACGCCCCCTCATTGAATATTCACGAGGCGGCCGCTATATAAGGAGGGGGGGGGGCTGAAGCGTTGCGTCAGTGGCTTCGCGGCCTCGCAGGCGGTGAAATGTCCGCGGCCGGGGTCTCCCTCACGGCGCCCCCTCAGCGCAGCGCTGACGGGATCGAGGCCTCTCGCGGCCTGTTGGGGCCCCCTCCACCGGGGCAGGGCCTGGCCCGGGTCTCTGGGGTGTCATCCCAGCGCAGCCACAGCCCCCTTGGTCCCGCCACCCATGAAATCCTGTGGAGCTGCTCTGCCTCCGTGTGGTTTCTCAGGGGGTTTTGAGGTCCTTCCTCTGGCCCAGGGGCTCTCGGCTGTCCCASAGCACGCCCTGGCTGCTTCCAGCCCCTTCCCGCCTCACGCTTCCCCTTCTGATGAAGCCCCGGCTTTAAAAAGACACCGCAAAAACCCCGCTATGAACCTTCCTCGTTTTGCTTTGCTCTTTTTTACGGCTTTTCTCTGCAGCCCCGGCACACGCTCCTTTCCGGCCTCTCCGCGGCGCTGGCTCAGCGTGGCCCAGCTCGAGCTCCCGCTCGGCTCTCCCGCTGTCTATAAACGCGCGGCGGCTCCACAAGTGAGATTAGCAGGTTATAAACTCTCCGCCGCGTTAACTGGCGGAGCGCAGAGGCCAACGCCGCGCAAACCCTCTGGTTTAACCCTTTCTGGCACCCGCTCGTAGATATTCGGTTCACGTTTTGCTCCCGCGCCCGCAACGCTCGGATCCACGGGCCGAAGAGTTTGGAGGAACCCAAAACCCAACCCTCAGCTCCCGCTAACCCCTTCCTCCCAGCGCACGGCGGCCCCGCGCCCGCGTCCCCAAAATTTCAGGCCTTTCCCGACCYGTCGTCTTCCATCGCTGCTTGAAACAGGGACTTAAAATTCATCTYGACTCTTCCCTTCCTCTAAAATGCCTCGTCTAAACGGGGTGGTGGAGCAGACTCTACGCTTGCCCGATTTAGAGGTGAATTCCTGGGAGCTGAGGGGCAGAGAGGTTTAGGAAATGGCATCATTTAAACAGCGTGTTTCCAAGTACAACCTGTGAAGCCCTGTTCCCGGTGGATTCTCTGGTGTCTAGTAGTATGGTTGGGCTCCACCTTTTCGGTGCCCCAGCGCAGGGCATTAATTTGCATTGCTTTTCTACACTCAGATACTCAACAGATTTCACCGAGAGGGGAAGGCTTTGAACTATCTTCCTCCCGAGAGGTGCCACATCCTATGGGGGAGCCTCGAAGGAAGAGATGCAAAATCACATTTAATCATCCTGTTTTTTTTTTTTTTGGGGGGGGGAAGGGAGGGTGTGGTGAAGGGGTTGCAAAACAGAGCTGGCTTAGAGGCGATGCGCACCCGGAGCATCCTATCTGCTCGTGGACTGCGCCGCACGTGCCAGCAGGGAAAAGGGAGCAGCGAACAGCCAGGCAAATGGGCTTTGAAAATAAGCCAGTGGGGACCAGACAGCAAGGCATGGGCACGAGCAGAGCGTGCTGGCTGCCATCRGGGATGAGATCTGTGTGCACAGGCAAACCTGGCTCCATCCCTGCCTGAGGAGCAGATTCCTGGGATCTGTTCTGCGGCAGCTCCCCTTCTCCCATCCCACCTACGGGCAGGTTTTGCAGAGGGACACCCTTCCAGGAGGGAAGGTTAAAGAGGTGAGCTGTGGAGTCCAGATGCACATGCCTTGCTCGGGAATTGGAGGAATTTGAGCCTCCTTGGCACGTCGCTGGACTCGTGGTAGCGGGGAACCGAGCTAACCAGCGGGTGACTGAAGACAAATGCTACGTGGAGTTTCAGATCCATGTGATACGGTGCACCAGCATTGCCTGAGGGAACGCAGAACCCACGGAAAAGTGGGCTGGCAAGGTCCCCAAGGGGTTATCCAGCCGTGCCCCTTTCCTACAGCAGGATCAGCTCCGGCTGAGTCACTCCTGAGCAATGCTTGTTCATCCTGTTCGTAAAAACCTCCAGTGCTGGCAACCCACCTCCCCCTCCAGGCGACTGGCTGAGTCTATCCCTATCATCAGAAAGATTTTTCCCTCGTTAGACATAAATCTCCCATARTGCTCATCCCAACGTGCCCGCTGGCCACGCTAATCCACATCCCTTCCTCCTCCCTTAGGCAATTAGTGGGGGAATCTAGCCTAGGAGCTACCTTAGTGCAACGGCTCCATGAATCAAAAAGTGCCTCGGTCAGTGGCCGAGTCAGATCCCAGGGAAGAGGCTTGTGCTTGGCACTGTGCTGACGGATGAGGCCGGAGGCGGGCTTGGGAGGTCGGCCCTGGCTTGTCCGGGTGTTAAACGTGAGGCGTGGGAGCACCCAGCACCCCGCGCAGATGGGAGGCCTGGCCATCTTACCGCCGCTGTTCTGCTTTCCGAGTTACTCCACGCACTGGATCAGGAAGGCCTCTCTCTGCTTAAGCTGGTCCTGTACCCCTGCCTCTATATTTGTACAGCACCAAGCGCTTGATAATAGGGCCGTGAATAACAGCTAAATCTATCCCTGCTAAATCTATCCCTGCCTGCAGGCTGAACRTGTACGGAGTTGTGCGCAGCTCCATCCTCTCCGTAAATTAGGGGTGCAAGAAGGCTTGGGCTAGTCATTGCTGAGGTTTGGGTCATTGATCGGCTTCAGGGAGGGTCAGTCCAACAAAAATACCCTGAAGTTTCCAAAGGGCAATTCATCAGTTTGAAGATCCTGGGAGGTGAGGTAGCAGGGAAGGAGGAAGCAGATAAACTGTCGCTGTCACGTTCCCCTGAAACTTTTCGTGGCGTGAGTTTGCTCTTTCCCACGCCAGCTGTGGAGGTGCTGAGCACAGTGTGGCAGGACTCACGGAAGGATATTCGGGTAGAAGAGGCTGTTCCTCCTGCCGCTAGGACTAAGGAAGAGGGACGTGGATCAATTTGGTATTTGTCAGTCGCTTGCCACAGGGGTGACTGTCATGCAGGGACATTCRGAGGCTTCAGGAAGCCGTCGTGGAGGGTTAGGATGGGACGTGCCTACGGAGTCCGAAAGTGCCTGGCTTGTTCCCAGCCATCAGCCCTTCATGCTCTGGGCTTGCAAACAGGCAGCGCTGGCTGCTCCTGCTGCCGGGCGAGAACATCAAGCCCTAGCGCGAGCAGGCTGCATCCCCTACCGAATGCTGCAACGGGTACGACGGGGCCTGCTGAGGGGCTGGAGATCAGCAAACCCTTCTGCAAAATGTAACATCTGCGGTCCCTTTTCCCGAACCCGTCAGCCCGTGGGAGTGTTGTTGGGACATCTCCTCGGGGAGCTGTCTTTTCTTGCAAGGCTGCGTGCTGAGCAGGACAGAGCACAGCGAAGCGGTGCCTTGGGTTCAGACGTACTACTCTCCGAGGCCTGGTAGCCCTTGTTAGCAAGCAGTGAAAAACGTGTTTAAGGGAATTTCCTCCCGGTACAGACAGGCAGGAGTGCTGGGCTGAGTTTTAGCTAACTCACCTGCACAAACTCTCTGCTGCTTCTGCCCGAGGGGTCTCAGGTCTCAGAGGCGCTTCCCCGTTGTAGCTTTGGTGTGTTAGCCTGTTAGGTGGTGCKCTGGGAAGCATTTTGTGGCCCAAGGTGGCACGTGGTGCGGTTGTCCTGTTGACCATCAGAACTAAACGTCTATCACATACTGCCTTCGGTCAGAGGGCTGGACACTGCGATCCAGATTGCTCCTACTCTTTGGTCCAAGGAGAGATCAGCTGGTAGCATGCCATCGCTGACAGACACGTGCTAAGCCTCTTCTCAAAGATCTCCAGTGATGGGTACCCTGAAGCCTTCCCAGGCAATCAGTCCCAATCCTGTAGTATTTCACTCTTTGACCTGAATTCCTCTAACTGAAATTTAAGTCTGCGATTTGTCCAGTCCGCCAAGGATGTCTTCCCCCTACCTACCGTCCCATCTGAACAAATACCTGTGTTTGCTTCATGTCTCTGTTATATATAATTTCTAAATCCTGGTGCCAAAACATCCACAAAGAAGAAAGTCTAAGAGAGGCTTTTTTGCCTGGACCGGGAGGAATATAARAATTAATTTGGGGCAGGGAAAGATACAGAGGGAAGTGCTGTCTCGAATATCCCTGTGTCCGTGGGGGCARCAGAGCCTGGTACTGTTCGTGTACTGGTGGGGAGAAGTGACACGGGACTGGGGAGATTCCCTGACAGCYGGTGTTGGAAAGTGGAGGGACGGCTACAGGGACACGCAGGGGGCTGGCTTGTTCTTGGTTAAATCCTGAACTATCCAGGCTTAAACACAAATGGTGGAAACCCCTGTAGCTGTGGCTTGCTGAAGTTTAGCCCGTGTAAATAGCTAAGGTGGCACCTGCCTAGTTGAGCTGACTCTGGCAAGGTGATCCTCCAGCCTGTCTCTGTCAAACGCAGGAAAATCATACAATTATGTCTAAAAGCACTTTCAGCAATGAACGGAATTGCAAAAAGTCTTTTATTCTTGCCAAGGACTGAATATTCACAATGGTCACAGAGCTGTGGTGACTATGAGATGGCCGTGCCATCCCTGTTTCCTCCTAATCCAGTCGAATCAAATAAACCCAAGGGCACATAGGGGAACCTTAGCCTTAAGCAGTATCCAGGGGGTTCTTGCGCTGCAGTTCAGCTCAGAGCAAACACGGTCCTTCCCAAAGGCGCCAGCTGTGATCAGGAGAGAGCTGCAGCCTCTTGCAACTGCTGATCTTCTCTGCTTGCCTCTTGGGTCCTCTTCTGGCCAGAGGAGGATTGGTTGGGAAAAGCAGTGTTTGTGGCTTGCCAAGGAGGTGCAGGGAGGGTATCTCAGTGGCAGTGGGGTTGGAGATGAGTCCTGAGATGGGATCTTATCCCCCATAAGGTCAGCGAAGCAGCAGGGACGAAACCTCTGTTGCTAACACAGCTCAAAAGACTTGTTTCCTCTTACAGAGCTGCACTAGCAGAAAGGGTCCCTCACTTCATGCCCACTTTGATCCCCGCAGTTGCAGCCCCTCTGATCCCTGTGCCATCCAGCTGGGCTGTTTCAGTCACCTCCCCYGGGACACTTGTTTTCTACCAGGTTCCTCCTTGGGTCTACAAGAACCTCTTTCYTCACCTCCAGCTTGGCCAAGGTGACTTTATATATATATTTTTTTCTGGGAAGTCCATCGTGTTGAGTTTGTGCATGACTTTATTTTGTCATACGGAGCTCGCACCCTTTTGCATATTGCCTGAAGCAGATTTCAGTAGAGCTTGGTTGTTACCCTCATGGCAATTGGCCTTAGGGCTCTAACAGGCTCACAGATTTCTACGTTCAGGAGCTTGAATCGTTTAGAAGAAATGACAGCTTTTTTTCATTTTTAAGCATATCTGAGATTCAGAATCCCCTTAGGAGGAATTTGCTGTTTCCTTTGGCAAAGGAGCTGGTGCGGAGGGTCTCCGTGTGCCCAGATCCCTCATGTGCTCAGTGCGACTCCTTTAAGACCACTGTTTTCCACTAGTGAATCATATCATACCTGCACCCCTGGATTATCTAAGTGCAGGGAAGATGAATCCGAGAAAATCCGAGGAGGCAGAGCCTTTGCACTGGTTGCTATGGAAATCTCTTGTGCTTCTGTCTTCTGCTTCTTTTCACCTATTTGCTGGGGCACTAAAACAATCTGCCTTTTCCCCACATTTTAATTTAAGCGTCCTGTAATTGAGAGCCAGCGTGATCAAGCTAGATTTGTGGATCGAGGACGCACGCGTGAACGAAACGGCGCTCACCGCCTGGCTGCGTTCGTTATCTCTGCGGCCGCCAGCGAGGGCCGGCGTTATCGCTGAAATCCTGTCCCTCCCCGATAAAGGCTCTCGGCAGAGAAAACGTGGCTGCAGAGATGCAGGCAAAGCCCTCCATCTTCGAGCCTGCGTGGAAAACCCGCTGTTGGAGGGAGGAAGAGCAGATTCATGCCCCCAGAAAGAGCTCCTGAACGTGGCTGGAGCCTACAGGAGGTAGCGCTGGTTTCGCCACGCAGGATTTCCAAAGGGGGCTGGGGAGAGGCACCTGGGTCCTCCACGGCTGCCGGGAACTTGCTGGGGGCTCTCGTTTACTTCTTGCTGCCTTGCCCACGCTTCTGTTTCTAGCTGTGTCCATCTTAGCTGTCGAATGACTAAGGATTTCAGCGCATCGATCCGCTCTGTTGTGGAGACTCGCAAAATACCAGTCAGCAATAAAGATGCATAAAAGCAATAAATTCCCAGGCAACAAAAAACCTGCTAGTGGCTTTATTAAGCCGTAATGACAACACGAAGGCGTTTCGGTGCCGGGACTGGTCTTCGTCCAGACTCCAGGCTGGCTCTCCCCGGCGGCTGTCCCATAGATGTCGCCGCTAGACAGAGTCAGACGGGGCGCCTTGTTCCCGCGGATGTCGGCAGGTCCCCGTGGAGTCGCCCTGTCCCCCGGCAGCAGGCTGGCCTTGGAGCCGGAGCCCGGGGAGTCCTCGGGGAGGGAGGTCAGAGCCTGTCCCCAGCTTTTGTTGCTCCAGATAGAGCCACCAGGATCTCAGTGCTACGGACCAGGCTGAGCCTCCCRTTCCTTCCTTCTGATTTGCCTCCTGTTAGTCATAAGTAGCTTTTTCCAGCTCCAGGGGCAAGTTAGTGATGGCAGGACCTTGATCACAGCAAACATGGGAAGAGGAGACAGACCCTTTTCCCCACCTAAGCCACTCAAGAGAAAACTGCCATGCAGAGCTTTAGCTCTCAGCAGAGGTCCTAGTCATAGAGGGTGGGATTGAGGAAGGGATCTCTCCCATATATTCTCCCACATTATTCCTGCACATCCTGCCTCACCTCGACAGGACTTTGTTTTCGTGTCTCCACGTTTTTCCGACCAAAACTYGGCGATTCGGGGTGTGTGGAGCCCYGTGCTGGCCTGCAGAGGGTATCCTAAGCCCGTGCAAGGCTCTAACCTCGCTTCCCGCAGCCCTGAACYGAAAACTCTGCCTTGCCCAGCCTGCTGGGGGACTTTTCTTTGCTTCTCACCTCTCCTGAGGAGCTGGTGGGATTCTGCTGCTGCCCTGCTTCTTCGTGGCCCTCCCAGCAAGGATGCCAGCGCTGGTGGGAGGTCTACCATGGGGTCACACAGCCCCATTTGCAGGTGGGGGATGTTTTGCAGCACAGCCGGGAGGGATGGACATTTTTGCCATCTGTCCTCCATCCTGGTTGTTCCTTGTTCCTGCTTGGCTGCAATTCCCACCCGGCCCAGCCTCACTTTGCATCTCTGACCCCSTTCCCTCTTCCATTGCAAGCAACCRTGCYGGCCRCAGCTCGCTGCCTGGAGCGCAAGGTGGAGCACCAGAGGCCAAGTGCATCGCGCTGCACGTTTGGTCCAGCCTCTTCGAGTAATTCACCCTCGGAGGCAATCCTGCCCCTTCCCAATGCTTGCTGTGGCTTTGCTCTGCCGGCTTCTCTTTGGCCCCTCTCTCTTCTTCCGTCGCTGACCTCCGTCCCTGGAGGGGATTCCCTCTGTCCTTCCTCCCCGTCCTCTCCAGATCACTGGTTTCACTCTGATTCTAGGCTAGGTACCATGCACTGGTGTTGGGCTTGGCACCCCACTTAAAAGATGGTGAAATTACAGGATTTCCCATTCCAGGGAAATGTCTATGCTGTTCCATTGGTAAATTATCTTTTTAAGCCTCATCAGTYAGTGGCTGCCTTAAACCCCCAAAACGTGCAGATTTAGAGGCCCTAAAAAAATCCTCTGACACTTCGATTCATGCAAAAAATACCTTTGCTTGCAAGTAGCTCTGGCTGTTTGCATGGAGAACAGACATTCCCAAATGCTGGAATGTGCTCCCGCAGGGYTTGACCGGATCCCGCTGCAATTCCACAGAGCCCCTGGGAACGCGCTTTGCCTTAAAGCTACTGTAACAAATGACGTTCCCTACACCCCGGGCTGCAGGTGTTCTCCCCCACAGTCATTAGAGTGCTGTACGATGATAAATGCAAACGCTGCTCCTCCCTTTCCCGGTGTGGTGAGTCAGGGAGAGGCAGGGTGATGTCCTCTGCAGATTRCCTGTGTAGCTCGAGGGGTCGTGTGGAGACGCGGTGAAGTATCTGAGCGAGGCTGAGTTTCCCGCGGGGCCCGTTGGGCAGAGCGGTTTCTGGGATTGCTCCACAGGGAACGCTCTGCTTGAATGTCCCCTTCTGTCCAGCATCCCAAGCACAGCTGCCTTCAAGAGACCTTCAGGAGCCTGCTGAGCTCTTGCCGGTGTTGATCACTCATCAGGGTGGGAATAGGAAATCAGATGTTGAGTGAGGCGACATCTGTACTGGACTTGCAGCCAGAGGCAGCTTCCCCGAGCTGCTGCTGATTCATGGGGAGGTGCTGATGATTGCTCGGAGACAAGGTGTTTCCTTGCAGCTTCAGGAGAAGTTCACCGCTGATGTACAGCCTCTTCGCTTGGAGGCACRTCTCCTGCCATCATGCTGCTGTCAGGAGAGCTGAACCAAAGCCAGGACCTGGCTGGGGTTGGCACAAGAGACCGACTGCAGAGACGGCTCCAGCGAGCCCACCGAGGAGTTCAAGAGTTACACTGGCAGTCGSGGGAAGGAGGTGGCTTCTTTTCCATGGTTTCCCACGAACTACAGCATTACTCCACCTCCGTTTTAGTGTAGCACAGGTATTAGCCACTTTCCAAGGGTTTGAGGTGAAACCCAACCCTCTGCGGATTGGTGGTTGCACTGGGATGGAGGGCTCAGCAGGACGGGGAAGGAATAGATGTGCCATTTGGGAAACTCACCTCCGTGCCAGGACAGCTCATGTGGGGTCCAGTCCGGCAGCGCCTGGGACAGCAGGGAACAGCATAAAGACAGGTCAAGGCCCAGCCCAAATGCTCCTCACCAGCTCCTCTTCCCATCCATGCGCCGCAGAGCCAGCTCCGATCCAGCAGTGAAAGCAGGTCCTAATGCATCGGTGCGGGGAGGCAGGATTTACTCTGCCGCTTGGGGAAAAAAGGTGTTTTTCCTCCTCATCCAACTCTCTCCATCTCCGCATGGTACCCAGGGAAGCCAGTGAGGAGTGGAGCCACCCAAGACATCAGCCCCAATTAACCGAAAGTCCCTCTACACCTCCTGATGGCTTATGTACCTCCAGGGAGGAGGGCTGTCGAGCAGGACGGATCGGGAACAGGAGCCTGCCCTCGCTGGGCTCTGCCGGCTAGCTTGAGCCGTTAGGATGGTTGGTCGATGGTTGCAGGGTGTTGGGGAAAGAGGAAGGCGCTGTGCGTTAGTGACCCTGACAGTCCTGCCCTGGGCTCAGTGCTTCGAAAGGTGGAGGTAGGCTGACTTCTCTGTGGTGGCCGCTCGGATCTGGAGGAGAATTAATAGCCACTGCCTGCTGGAAAAGCCCAAAAGAGAGACAAATAGGAAAAAGGCTGACACGAAGCGTTCTTCAGGGCATCCAGCTTGTGGCCGAACCCTGGGCACGACAACGTCCTTGCGCAGAAAGAGAGCACGACGGCGGCATAACCTAACAGCGACGTATCGTTGCTTTAGGAGGGCAGCGGGAGGGAGGGATAAAGCCCCCTGAAATGAGGTTGTGTGGGAAAGCAGATGGAGGGGATAAACTGGGRCTGTGCCTCCACCGGGCCCTGCGATGGGTGTTTGAACTCTGCAGCACGGCTCAGCCCGGGCTGCCAGCATCGGCTGCACGTTTTCTGCTCTTTGGGGACTTTGAAAATACGAATCAGGGGACCRAGCGGAGAGCAGGTGCTGTTTGTTTTCCTTTCCTCCCTTCCAGATTGCTCCATCATCTCCATGTGGTGGGGAACGGGGAGTTTTGCGAAGTCGTGGCACAAGTACAATTTTGATTTTGCTCGGTTGAAACCTACCTGGTGGAGCTCACCGCCAGGAGGTGGCAGAGAGACAACCTCCCCGCAAACCCTGGGCAGGACCTATGGATGGTGGGAACATGCAGTCTGCAGCTGTTTTACCAAAATTAAAAAGCAGCTACTGTTGGAATGGGTTTAAAGTGAGATTTTCTTTGCTGGAAAGCTATTCCATAGATATTCACTGCCTTCTYATGTGGTTGCTCTGGCATATCTAGTGCTGGTTATCCGCCCTCTGAACAGATAAAGTCCTTAGACCCTGGGGAAACACGAGCTGGTGGGGATGGGATGCCACCTGGAAATTCAAGGTCCTCTAGCAGGGGGAGTTGAAAGCCTCTGTTCGGCCCGACTCATGGGCAGGATTGCAGGAGGAGGACCACAGGAGGAGGACCACAGGAGAAAGACCACAGGAGGCCTGGGTGAGATACCATCCGGGGCTGGTTCCCTTTCCAATCAGTAGAGGAAGTTTGTCCCTTCCAAGGAGGACATCATCCCATTTCATGCCTATCTTGCTGGCATGGGATGGGCCCATCTTCATGGACTATAGCTGACCAGGCAGGCCGAGGTCAGATGCGTCGTCTCCTCCTCTAAGGTACTGAATAGATGCAAAAAAAAAATATATATATATATATGTAGCCCACAGTCAAGTGAGACAGCAGCTCCTCCATCCCTACGTGTCCCTGGGGTAGGAGTCAGTCCTGCTGCTTTGCAGCCTGATTTCTTTATTTTGAGTTGTAAAGACTCATGTTCTGCAGGTTTCCAGCTCCGTCTCCTGTAGCTGGCAGTGCTCACACATGCATTTCTCCTGGCCCACGCACGCGTGTTGGATTAATCGTCAGCGATGCTGGGCTGCAAACTTCCAGGGAAAGGTACGTTGTGCAGCCAACTCCTCCAGCCTGCAGTCTGGCCAGCTCACGATCCTGCCATGAGGCTTGCATGGCAGGGGATATTATTGGAGCCCTCGCTGTTTATTCAGTAGTTTGTAGGAGAATCTCAGTTTTCATGCGAAAGAAGGAATCGTCTCGTCTTCTTGATTGCCCAGAAAGGCTTGACAACATGAAACGGGTTTGACGTAAAAGCTCAGGAACCAGAAGGCAAATAAAAAGGACCCAAGTTTTATTATTTGCAAGCCAATCCCATGGTTTTTGGAGCCTGATTCGTGATCGCAGATGGATTGATGTTGGCAGGATCGAACTGTCAGCCAGATTCCTTCGCAGATTAAGATAAAGAGCCTCATTTTTGCCAAAGGGTGAATGTATTCTTTATTAGATGTAACAGAGACGTAACACAGCACCTTGCTCCTGACAAGACTGGCCTTTATTTCCTGGGTCTGCCCATAGGACATGGCTGAGCTTTCCCATACGTTTTAGCTCTGATGCAGGGCCAGGATCTACAGTCCTGAATGCAGCTGTTGCTGTTGCAGCGGCGACAAAAAAAATAACTTCATTGACTTGGGCTTCGCGTCCCCATTTTTCTAAGTGCTTTCGCAACTGCCTGCAAACCTACACTACAAATGTTCTTTTCAAGGCTGCCCTCTGCGAGGGAAGAGCTGGGAGGGGAAGGTGCCGGCTGCTTCTGGTGAGAGCCGGCAGGAGCCCGCTGTTTACCGAAATCCTCCCGATCTCTTTATCGAGGCCTGGGAAGGACACAGAGAGGCATTGCTAGCAAAATCTGCAGGGACGTGGCGATGGCTGGAGTGGTGAAGGCTGAGTTAGATGGTGCCTTTGGGACCGCTGGGGAAATCAAACGTGGCCAGTGCAAGTCCTGCACTGCACGGAGGCACCGAGCTGCCGATGGACAAGATGCCGATAGTGCGACGGGGACAGTAAGAGAGGGAAAAAATAGGGGTCCCCTGATCACAGCGGAGGGAAATCCCGTCCCAGACCCACCTGGATGCTCCAGGGCTGCTGCCCCATYGCTCGGAGGAAGGGAGGGCGACGTGAACGATGCTGGCCTTCGGGTCACTCTGACACGACGGACATTGTAATCCGCAAGGGATTTCGCTGGCTTTTCTGAAAAACTGGCTTTGTAGTTTGTCAGAAGTTTGCAGGTGCCAGAAGTTTCGGCGTGCAGCCCTGGGGTGGGAGCTCTTGCTTTCTCCTGCAGCCCGTTGGTCCTCCYGCAGTAATCAAGCCCTCGATCACAGGGGCAGGGCACGGAGCAGCGCGGTAAAATAATTCGTGGAGCTTGTAAACAAGCAGATCCGTGATGATCCTCACAGAGGACCCGGCTCCGTTTCTAACTCTGCGCACTTCGATGATCGCAAATAGCCCCGTGCAGGAGAGCCAAGTGAGGTGGGGACTCAGCCGAATTTGCTCGTTGTGCTTCGATGGTTGCCAGCTTCCTTCAGAAAGATGCGTCTAGCCCGTGCAGGTGCAGAAATGTATCTTGACTTCTCGCGCTCAGCGGGTTAAACAGAAAGTAACAAAGCTGAGGATTTAACCTGTTATTAAAACAAGCTTCTTTTACTGCAAAGCAGATTTCCCTTTCTCATCTCCAGCTCCAGGAACAGGCACCTTCTGACATGGTTTGGATATGGGGCTTGTGTTTGGAAAGAGGAGTTTTTGCCACAGAAATTCCCCTCGACTGCTTTCCTCCGCGAGGCAGAGGGGCACATGCCCAGTCTGGGCAGGATTTCCCACCAGGCAGGGGTTTCGGGCCACCTTGGCGCTGCTGGCAAAGCGGTGGCCTGGTGCCAGCCTCGAGTGAGCTGGCCATGGGCGCCAAGACCTCGCTGCCCGGGACCGAGGGGGACGGCGGTACCTGTATCAGGCTGCAGACGCCCATCCGAGGTGGATCTGCAAAGCCCAGGCCCAAGCCTGAATTAATGGAGGAAAATAATTCGGTAATCACGTGGCTGGTGGAAGAGGTCTACAGTCACCTGGTGCCAAACAGATCTCAAGTGATGGATCTCTCCCTGGCTACTGGTGCAAGGAAGCAGAGGGAGAGGAGGGAAAGAGGGAGACCATGTGGTGTGGACATGAAGCCATCTGCAAAGGAGAAGTCCAGGGCTCTTGCAAGGTCTGGGACCTTGGTCTGCAGCCTGCCCAAGGAGGAACGTGAATGTGGAGGTGTGTTCAGGGCTGGTGCCTGCGAAGACTGGAGGGAGGGGATGGCCCTGGGTTAGTTTGGCCGTGGGAAGCCCCGCGGACAGGCAGAGAAGGCTGGGAGCTGGAGCGGGACAAATTCATGCAGCACTTGGGGAGCAGCAGGGACCCGGGAGCAGCTTGTCTGGAGACGCGGTGGATTCTCCAGCGGTGACCGCGTGACCAGCGGCTTTCAAAGCGACGGCGTTGTGGGGTCCTGCTAGCTCGTCCTTCGTTGCGGTTGTTGGAGAGGTGTTCAACGGTGCCATCCGTTAGTTTGAGTGGTGGGACTGCTCTTCCGCCGGGTCCAGCTCAGCCCCAAACTACGGGCTTGGGACGAGGGCCATAAACCTGTAGGCACAGGGGAAATAGTGTCTTTAAAGGTGTTTTTATGGTCCCATGTCAGGGCTGGGCGCAGAGTTGGGTCCCTGCACCTATCGGCATCGCGTCCGCGCCGCTGTTCCGTGCCTGGCAGCTCCTTGCTTCGGAGGCAGCCGAGGTGCGAGCGCGGCTCTCCCGCCCGGGCTGTGCTCCCGGAGGGGGGATGGCGGGAGGAGGGTTTGGGATTGTGGCTCGGCGCCAGGGAGGGGATTCCTGCAGGCCGGGGATACGCTGGTCATTTAAGATGGCTTTATGCAGCTGGAGGAATGTAAAGCAGCTGGCGCGGAGAGCAGGCTCTCCCGCTCCGTCTCGCTGTAACCTCGGCCCCTGCGCGCCGCAGGGATGGTGGGAAGAGCCGTGCGGAGCGCTCCGGGAGAAAGCGCCCCGCTGCCTCATGGAGCAAGGAGCCTTGTCCACGTTTGGTGGGAAGGGGATCGGCTGCCAGCCCGGCGGTGGACCTGGGGCAAGGCCCAGCACTGCCGCCGCGTCCTGGCCTCCGTGGCCGAGCCGGATTTCTCCTTTGCCCAGCTCGGAGCCTGGGAAGTGGGGTTCGGCGCTGCTCCGGGACTGCGTTCGCCCCGGGCTGGGTGCGCTTAGCTATACGCGCTTGACCTTAACGTGGGTGCTGACACCTGTTTTGGGGTGCTCTCACCTCCGGCGGGGTTTAAGGGGCGCCCGGGGCCTCGGAGCGGGGTGACGCGTGCCGCTTGTCCCCCCTCCTGCGCCRTAGCACCCCGGGACCGGGTGGGGGGTCCCTGCCACGGGCTCCCCGGCTCGGAGACCCCCCCCGTGGGTGCAGGGGGGCAGCCGGGGGGGGCCGGCGGCTGCCGGGTGCAGGGAGGCAGGGGTTAAGCGTGCGGCTCCCCGCTGCCTCCCGCCCTCCCTCCGCCCCGCCGCCGCCGCCGCCGAGGAATTTCCTAAAACACCCAGAAAAAGTGGGAAAATAATAATAATAATAATAATACTCCCCCCACACCCCTAAAGGAGGCGCCTTTGATCGGAGCCAGACGAGCCCCGCCGGGCACCGGCACCGGCACCGAAACATCGCCGGGCACCGCTGGGCTCTGAGGCACCGCCGAGCCCCGGGACCGGCACCGACACCGAGCCGCTACCGAGGCACCCGGGCGCCGGCACCGACACCGCTGCATCGCCGGACTCCAGCCCCGGGAACGAGGCATCCCCGGCACCGGCACCGAGACACCTCCGGCACCGGGACCGAGGCACGACCGGGACCGAGACACCCCCGGCACCGGGACCGAGACACCCTCGAGCATCGGGACCGAGGCATCACCGGCACCGGGACCGAGGCACCCCCGGGATCGGCACCGCGGCACTCCCGGGACCGGGACCGAGGCACGACCGGGACCGAGACACCCCCGAGCACCGGGACCGAGGCATTCCCGGGACCGGGACCGACACCCCCCCGGCACCGGGACCGAGACACCCTCGAGCACCGGGACCGACACATCCCCGGCACCGGGACCGAGACATTCCCGGGACCGGCACCAAGGCATCCCCGAGCACCGGCACCAAGGCATCCCCGAGCACCGGGACCGAGGCATCCCGGAGCACCGGGACCGAGACATCCCCGAGCACCGGGACCGAGACACTCTCGAGCACCAGCACCGCGGCACCCCCGGGACCGGGACCGGGACCAAAGCACCCCCGGGACCGGCACCGAGACACTCTCGAGCACCGACACCGAGGCACCCCGGAGCACCGGGAAAGAGACACCCCCGGGACCGGCACCAAGGCATCCCCGGGACCGGGACCGAGACATCCCCGATACCGGGACCGAGACACCCCCGGCACCGGGACCGAGACACCCCCGGCACCGGGACCGAGACACCCCCGGGCCCCGGCAGCGAAGCCCCGTCCGCCGGGCTGCGATGCTTCCCGGGCCGGGCGCCCTCGCCTTCCTCCTCCGGTGCCTGCTGCTGCTCGTCGCCCCCGAGAGCCGAGCCCGGGCTCGTAAGTAGGCGGCGGGGCCGAGCTCCGCGCCCCCCCCAGCCGCCAGCCCCTCCGTGCCTCAGTTTCCCCATTGCCAGGCTCCCCAGAGCTCTGCAACGGGGCCGGGCCAGAGGGGACCCCCATCTCCTTCCCACACCCCCCCCAAACCCCCCGGCACGGTACCGGTGCGGGCTGTGGAGGGGATGGGCGAGGTGGTGGTTTTTGGGGGGGGGGGGTGATGCCATGACAGCTCCCCCAGAGGTAGCGCTCTTCCCGCTTGCCCTGCGGGGACCCTCCGAGTGGCACCCCACGCCCAGGACGTCCCAGCACGCGCGGCGAGTGGGGACCCCCGTCCCTGCATCCCCACGGAGGTGGCTGTGCACCCCCCTCCCTTCCACCTGCTGCCGGCCCCGGCCGCTTCGCGGGGATGTACAGCGCCGAGCACGCCRCTGCGCGCTGCTGACGGGACGAGGCCGTGGGGTTTCGGGAGCTGGAGGGGGAACATGCTGCAGCTCCGGGAAAACCCTCCTGCCGCCTAAAAATCGTGCAGGACCCGGCGTTGAACTGCAGCCCTTCCCCTGCCCGGCGCATCTCGCCTCCTCGGGAGCAGAGGGAAGGAGCCGTCGGGGGACGTGAGCCCCCAAAACCAAAGCTGCTGCATCCCTTGTGCATCCCTGGTTCTCCTGCTCCCAGCTGGCAAACTGGGGCAGAAAAGATTTGGGGACGGGGAAGGAGGAGGGAGCTTCAGYGCTTGTACAAAAAGGCTCGAAGGACTCGGCCAGGGCTGTTTAGCAGCTTGGAGGGTGATGGAGGTGTCGCTCAGCGCCAGGAGGTGCGTTTGGCTCGGGCAAGGCACCGGGACCCGGCCAGCAGGCGCTGGGCACCCTCACGGCATCGCGACGCYGCCCCGGTGCCAAGCAAACAAGCGCAGACCCGTCGTGACCCTACATTTATTCTCCCCTTTAACGTGTCARAACCTCGGCAGAGCCCACTGGGACGGGCGCTGCGTTTGGGTGATTTATGACCTGCCCGGTGCCAGCAATGCATTAGGCTCTGGGCAAATAACCGTCCTGCTGGAGCGCGAATCCGAAACGCGGAGCGCTGAGCTGCCTCGTCCCGGAGGCCGGRAGGGCTGGGGAAAAGGCAGGCGGCGGTTTCGGGCTGCGAAGGGGGCAGGGGGACACAGCAAAAAGGTGACGAGGTTTGCAGCCTCTGCTCCCCAGCGCTGCGTGGAAACCTGGAGAGCAAATTCCTGGTGTGCTCGGCTTGTTTCCCTTTCCCGGAGCCRTCGGAAGCCGCCGAGCTCCAGCCTGCGGCACCCGTTCCTCGTGCGAGGGCAGCGGGTACGATTCCCCGCTCATGCCGGGGAGCTGCGGTGACTCCGGTACCCACGGTCAGAGGAGGATGGAGACATCTCCAGAAGGTGATTCGGATGTCAGGGAGGTGTTTGCTCTTCAGARGTGCCTGCTGATGGTGGCAAAGCCTCTAAGTTGGGCACAAGGCAGGACAAATCGGGTCCGCGGGGTTTTTGCGCTTTGGGGGAGTGTGAGCCAGGCATGTTTCGGAGATGGATGTAGCCTGGGAAGTGCCGGGGTCTGTTTGCAAGGATATTAACGGTGACATGGGCTTGGGGGCAGTGGGATGGGGGCAGGCTTGGAGGTCGGGGATTGCCCCTCAGCCCTGCGTCGCTTTGGCTCAGCCCCGTGTGCGCCGCGGTCTGGCGGACGGGCGCGTTCCCGCTGCGCCGAGGGCTCGGGTGGGCTCCAGGGGCCAAGCGGCCGAGGACCAGGGGGTCTTGGTGACAAGCTCCCGAGCAAACCGTGGGCTTTTCTCCACCGTTCACCTTGGGAACTCCCCGTCGCACGTTTTTTTTGCGGCTGAGCGCTTAGAAAGAATCAATACAGGAACAAATCGGTTACGAGCAGGCTCATCAGCCGGGAGACCTACAGCACTAAAAATAGGTGAGAAGTAGAAACGCTTGGGCTTCAAGGCAAGCCAGAGGAGAAGAATTTGCCCATAGAAACAGGCTATTTTAGGGGATTTACACTCTCAGCTGAAAAAATATCAGAGGCACAGGTTACTGGGCCAAATGTGCTGCAGCTCGTCCACTGTGAGTAATTCAGCAGCGACCGCTTAACGCAATGATGTTTTGGCTGGAGGCATTTAAACGCCAGCGTCTCCGGAGAGCACGGGGTCGCGCTTTTCCCCAGGAACTTGGAAGTTGCCTTTTCATTTTTTAACGCGGCTCCCTGAGATGGGGGGCTCGTGGGATCRCCTGCTCTGTCTGCCCCGCTCGGCAAGTTCGATCCAACGTGACGAGGGACTCGGATCTCCAGGAGAAGGAAGAACTGGCACGGAAAGCAAATCCTACCGGTGGCCACGGTAAGGGAGAGGCGAGGGTTGCCCACCTCGGTTTAGACATCCAGGCATCGCCCTGGGACCCAGACCTCATCCGCTCTGCTGCGGGGATGCTCCGGGTGCGGGATTTCACTCGGGCCCGGTGTGTTTTAACTAATCCCTTTGCAGCTAAGTTGCATTTTAAGCCCTTCATAAATACCGGGCTGTCATACGAGTGCCTGGACTTTCTGTACCAGACAGTTTCTTGCTCTTTATTTCTGGCGGCTCTTAAAACTCGCAAGCTGGTTTGCATAAACACACCCCCGCACGCGCGGCGCGGCGCTGGCTGGCAGGTGCGTGACCTCCGAAAAGGCCGTCGGAGCTGGGGACCCAGCTCGGACGTGCCCTGCTCGGGGGGGGGGAATAAACCAGGGCTGCAGAAATGGAGGGAATCATTTCGGTATCATCCTTGCTGTGAAATCTCGGATCGGCTGGAGCCTGTTTGATAGCCGGAGTGCAACTCGCTGCTGTGGAAACCGAGGCACGTCCCGCGAAGGCACCCGGATGAGGCACCCGCACGATATCCCTCCGCGCCGTCCGCGACGCCCCCGCGGGCTGTGCGGCTCCCCGGCCCCGAGGCTGCCGTGCGAGGCGGGCTGCACGGCGCGCGCCGGGGCTGGCGGTGGCTTTTTTGCAGTGGGCAAGCAAAGGGGAAGAGGTTGTTTCTCATTTTCCGTGCCTTCGGGTCTTTGCGGGCGCGTTAGCTCCTGCCTAGCTGCGGGTCAAGGCTTTAGCTGTGGTAGGGGATTCGCTGGTGTCTCGTAGCGTAGCTGAGCTCACGGTTTAGCCCACGGTGATTCGTGTGGGTTTCTCTCTCCTCCATCCCGTTCTTCTGAACCTTAATGCACTTGCGTCTTGGTTGAAGCTGGACAGGGGAGGAATTGGTTGGGGGGGGACACAAATGCGTATGGCTTGTCCTATGCAAACCAGGTTGAAGATGTGCAGCCAGTGCAGAACCGGTGGGTCAAACAGGCCTCGTACTTATCTGCTGGGATCCAGCGTAAATCAGGAGCGATCCCCTGATCCTGCCGCTGTGATCCCACGCGCGCAGAGGCCAGGCCCAGGAGTAGATGCGTGAATGGGCGCAGTCCCCTGGGGCCGTTTGAGACATGATGTAAATGCAGCTCTAAACCTCGCACGACCCATCGGGACCCTCTGCTCAGGTCTGGAAAACCCCAGTCTGGGGGCTGGGGATGGAGGGGCAGGGTCTTGTATGCCTGCGTGAAAGCGCACGTACATGTGTAGGTCTTTTACCATGCACATGTATGTGTGATTTGACCTCACTGAGCAGCAGTCCCTCCTGTATCTGGAGAGGAGTGACGTGAACGTAGCTGAGCCTGAGCAAGACGATGATTTGGCAGGCAGAACGTGGTATTTCAGTAGCAGTCATGCATGCACATTTAATAGCTTGTGCTGGTTCCTGTTAATAAACCGCCGCGGGGCTCAGGAACGGTGCAGGAGAGCATCTCCCATCTGCCAGGAGGATTCCCAGTCCGGGCACATGAGTGGACCAGTACTGGGGCTACTGCTAGAGTGTGGCCAACCCTTCTTCTGGGTTCAGCTGGAAACTGAACACATTCATGCGCTAGGACTGTACACGCTGGCAAATGTCCCTGATGGCCAGGGGATCTGTGGTCACCAGCTGTTTTGGCGGGGCAGAGTTTAGACGGCACAGAAGCTGTGCCGTACTGCTTGCCTGCAGGTTTGGAAAATGGGCTCTGACCTGTTTTAGCTCCTGGTTCAGCTGTAGTTGAAGTTCTCAGGTAGCAGGACAAGGTTGAGAGACTTGCAGGGATGTCCTTGTTCTTACAGCCTGCTGCAAATGTGGAGTATGCACAAGGAACTGGCTTGAAAGGGCTGTGCAAGCGGACAGGAGAGCTTGGAGGGACAGGTCCCATGGATCTGCTGGTCTGAGGGGACCTGTCTGTGTCTGAGACCCAGGAGATGTCTGGGGCTGGTGTGACCAACATCAGTCAGGCTGATGGGTCAGCAAGAAGTCTTGTCTTGTGTTGCTGTCCCGAGTCAGAATTAATGAYCCGTGAACCACTAACCCACCAGCAAGTTAGCAGGGCCGTTATGATCACCCTGGATTTGGGGAAAGCTGGGTCAGAGCTCACACTCTGGTCGAGACCAGGAAACCCATGGCCATGTAGGAAATCTGTCTCCATCGCTCTTTTCCGCTCACCACCCTGTGTTGTCCCTGGGAAGCTGAACCAAGCGGTCCTTCAAACGCAGTAGCTTGTCATGCTATGAGGATGCTTTGGCTGCATAACTCTTCTTCGTGCCTGTCTAAATGCCCTCAGTGAAATGCCTGCAGCAGGTGCTGGATTTCCTTTTGTTCTACCAGAGAAATGTGCCTTGAGGAATATGGATCCGAAAAAAAATACGGAGCTATGAAAAGGGAGACAGTGGGGTCTCCCTTCGGTTCGTTGTCTCTCACTGTATCTAGAGTGGGACGACAAAGAGCCGGGATGGCGTCTCTTCAGTGGCTGAGGCACGAAACCATCGAGATGTTTGGCTCGAGGAGGCTTTGGGGGCAATTCTTACGGTGTGAGAGACACGTCAGCGGTCACCAGAGGCTGACCAGGAGGGGTTTCTCCAGGCCGTTCACCTTGGATCTAGAGCATCTAGGCCACCTCTGGAAGATGCTGCTCCAGTCGCTCCGTAGACCATCTAGGAGCCTCTGCAATCACCTGCTCTGGTGCTAAATCTCCTCATAGCTGGAAAGCTTCCTGTAGTGTCTGCCCTAAATTCTCCTGGCTGCTCCCCAAGTTGATGGCTTCTTCTTGTCCCTGCTGGGGCTGGAGGTCACCCTTTCCTTTGTAGCAGCCCTGTGCAGCCTTGCCCTCCCTGTCGTACTATTTATCTCATATTACATGCCCTCCCTGCTGTCCAGGAGGCAATTAATGATAAATGATGATAATTAATGACAATTAAAGTAAACCAGGGCTTGGGCACAGCCTCAAGCATTGCCCAGGGGTGTCCAGACTCTTCACTGCTGGCACACTCCCCAGCACGAGTTTGGCCTGTGCCAGCYTGGGCTTTGCCAGATGCCTGGGCACGGTCTGGGGACAGCCGAGGCCAGGGCTGTCCCAGCAGGCAGGTACGGACATGAGCTGGGCCAGGCCACTGGCTCCAGGCCCTAGCTTGTGCTGTTTACTGGTCTGTATGTAGCCAGGTGGTCCTCCCTCAAGAAAACACCGGAGCCACTGCAGGGAAGGGCTGTTGGATCAGGAGGCACGGGGAAACCTTCTTCTCGCACGGCGTCCCAGGAGAGCCTTGTGGGGTGAGCAAGGCAGAACGGCTGCTGCCCGGAGTGGTCACTCTCCACAGCATCTCCCACCCTCCTGCCAGGCACGAGGACATGGGACTTGTCATTGGGTGCCAGAGGAATTATTTCCATGGCTTTTAGTTGTTTTTTCCAGCATATACAATACCTAATGACACTCTTAGGAGAGCAGTCTGTGCTGTATCGAGGGCTCTTTTATTTGGTAAGAAACCAGCTAGCCAGGACCTGTTCTTGGAGATGACCACGACAGATGAGCTCATGTCCCATATGCCTGGGAACAGCCCATGTCCACCCTGGTGACCCTATGGCTGCAGCCTTCTCCTAGGAGCACCCTGGGCCCCAGGCTCCTTTGACCAGCTGCATGAGGATGAAACATCCACTCTTCAACAGGCCAAGGAACTGGGTGGCGATGGTTTCGCCCCCATCTTGCTCCTGTGGGAGACAGAAAGGAAATCTCTCCTTTTGCAATGGCAAGCTTGCCCCTTCCCACCTCTGCTCCACGCTTCCGGCTCCCGCAGTGCCAGCTTCAAATGCGGAGCTTCTGGATTGAACTCAAACCCAGCCCGGGCTGTGTCTCTGCRGATGGCATGGGGCAGGCTGGCCTGTTGTCTCCTCCTGCCCCGGGATTGCATGGAAGGAAACCCGAGGCGGTAAACAAGGTGACGGCTTCATGTGGATTTTTGGTACTGCAACCTTGAAAACGCTCCGCAGCTCAAGAGCCCTCCCTGGAAAAAGAAAAGTAAAACAACGTGACTTTTGTGAGCGTGCTATTGCTGAAGATGCAATAAATAAGGAGACTGAAAGGCACGGGAGCAATTTACTGCCACAAATGGCTTTTCACTCAGAGCAAATTGGGAAGATATCCAACGTTTGACCTCTGAAAATGAAATTATTAGCCTGGCATGGGAAAAAATGATCCAGAGCCTCCAGCTTTTAAGCCTCCTCCTTCCATCCATCCCCAGATTGCTTTTAACCAAACATGCATGTGCTTCTTGCCAAATATGCAGCATAGTGCCGCTGAGATGCGGACAAGTGTCTGCTGCTGCCCAGTGCTGCCAGTCGTCTTTAATTTTACCAGTGGGCCCTTTGCAGACATGAATCAGGCTTGCTTTCGAGGGCTGGACCCAAACCAGGGTTCCACTTGTGAAAGGCAAGTGATTAAATGTTTGATCGAAGCAGCCAACTGGCTTGGGAGCCAGCAAGCTGAGCGGGGCCGTGTCRCATGAAGGCAACTAGATTTCTTCACCCTCAGCATAATTCATGAAGATGCTGCAAGCAGGGAAAAATTAAGTCATTTTTCTCACTCTTTTTGCAAAATGATGATGAGTTTTTCTTTTTTTTTTTCTTTCTCTCCCTGGTTTCTGTTGTTTCTAGTCATGTTCTTGCACGCCTAGGTTTGCTGGAAGCTCATGTTATGTCTAGGCAGGGAAGTGGGTTTGCTGACCCGTCAGAGGTTGGGATGAGCTATGGAGATGGTGTAGAGAGCCCTCTGCTCTGCGCTGGTGGTGGTGGAGGTTTCTGCTGCTGGTGGCAATATCTCCTGTGGGCCAGGGATGCTGAGCCTGCTCCTTGTTCAGCGTTCAAGGGATGCACCACTGTGCTTGGGCCRGGGAGTCTGCACAACTGGTATTGGCCTTCTCTGAAGCTACAGCCTGGAGAATCACATGCTTGAACCCATCAGCACCATGAGGACCGCTACCCTGGTTGTGGTAGAGGATCCCCTTGGGTTCATCCCGATGAGTGGATGGTCAGGAGCCTTGTGGCCTGCACAGTGTCCGTCTGCAAAATTTGCTGGAGGAGGGATGGCAGCATATGATGGTGTTTGTGTGAATTTTGCCTAGCTGGTGGGAAAACACTTGTATTAAGACGGCAGCGTCTCCAACTTTGGCAAAGTGGGGCAGCGCCGGCCAGGCTAGCTCAGCCACCGCCATTCTGCACGGGCTTGCCCAGGGTGATGGAGTGGGGCACGGGACGGGTTTTTAGCAGCACTGGAGCGGTGAACTCCACCCAGGTAGTTTTGGGGACCCTCTGCTGTTCATCGGGGAGTCTAAACAGCAGCGTAGCAAATTCAGCACCCGCTTGGTTGCCTGTCCCCAGATTTTGTGTGATGTCCTAGGGCCGCGGGTTCGGTGGCTGGGCAGCAGCGAGGCACCCTGGCCTCCCACGGCGGGCGGTGGGAGCTGGGCACCATGCCTTGGAAAACAAGCCGTGTCAGCCGGCTCCCCCTCTCCCCGCAGCGCTGGCAGTCCCCAGGGCAGCGTAAGGTTTTAAAGGCCTGTAAATGCTTCAGGGAGCGTAAATATCTCAGCTGCCTTCGAGCAACATAATCACCCAAACTACCTCAAATCCCCTCGATGACATAACCTTTTAAATCACCTTCAATTTTTAGTGGGGCTGTAAGCRCTTAAACCACTAATAACATACACGGACAGGCATGTGCTTATTCACAGAAGAGCTGAAGCCTCAGCGCGTCCCTCCGGCTGCCCGGGGCTTGTGGACATGGTGCAAGAAAGCAGGAGCAGCTGCCGGGCTGTGATGGGAGCTACAGGGTCCAGGTTCATGCAGGACTGACGGGGGTTGAAGCTCGTTCCTGCAGGGCCAGGTGATACTTGTTGATGCAAACGTTAAGGATGACTGAACTGGGCATCCAAACCAATCCCTGGGGTTGCTGTTGGTGATTATGGCCATGGTTCATCCCCTAAGACCTGCTGTAGACTGGGCTCATCCTGCCAAAGAGTTGGCATGTAATCAAGGGATCTTTGCTGGAGGATGTTTGCTAGCAACCTGCTAAAACCCAGGGAGAGGGGATCTCTGAAGGGGATTTCTTTCTTCCCCGGTTGTGCTGGCACCACCTCATCCCTCTCCCCGGGCCCAGGTTAAACCCATCCTGGTGGAGGCAGGGACATCTCTCATTTAGGAGCACGGCTGGAAGCTGGTGTTTCTCATGATGCTATGATTGGGAAGGAATAGAAAAACAGATGGTTTTGTTCAATTCAGGGCAAAAATTTTTTTTGATCAGACTGCAGTTTTTCAACATCCCAAGAAATATTTAAAAAATTGGGTCACCTAAAAATCATTGGCTTCTGTACAGTGGGCTGAGCCCTTCCTTTGCCACGTGGGTGCCTTTCTGCGTCTGCAGTGGGTCCTGCAGGGACCCGCATTGATGCCTGTAGTGTCCAGCTGTCCCCACTGGGCTTGCTGACCCTTTGGGGGTGACAGCGGGTATTTCATGGGTAGCAACTGGCAGGGGGAAGGTTGGCAGTGGGTTTGAGATGGTCCTTTCTGCAGAGAGCCACCGTTTGCTCTAAGAGAGCAGCAATGAGAAGTGACTCCCAATAGCCAACAGTCACTGTATGTCGTTTTATGGTCTCAGTGGGCAAGGTGGACTTGCCATTCCCCTTGACAGACCCATAAATTAAGAGTTTGGCTCAGGCCATGCTAGCCAGATTATTGCTGGGTTGAGCCCAGTGAAGCCAACGGCTCCCTGGGGCTCAGCCTGGTGTGATGGGGCAAGCCAGCACCATCCTGCTCCTTAGAGCAGATGCTCAGCTGCCCGTGTGCTGGAAGTGCTGTCAAAGAGATCCTCGAGAGAATGAGCTGAAGCTCTTAAGGGGAGCAAGAGGTTTTCCTTCAGAATGCTTTTCTACCCCAAAATGTCTTTTTTTGGATAGCTGTGAAAATGCCCCCTAAACTCAGCTCCTTCTCTCCCTGCCATCACTCACTGCTGATCTTCCTGGGTGAAATTCACTCTCATAGCATCACCCTGAAATCACCTGGCCATCCTCAGACGAGCGTGTCTGACCTATTTGAGAGGGTTGACTTTAATTTGTGCCTCAGAAATGCCCGTTCTCTCCCCTGCCTGCAAAGGGAGTCCAGCTTGAACAGAGGAGCTGCCATTTGGCCAGATAGGTCCCAACCTAAAGAAACAAATCACAGTAAAAAAAAAAAAGAAGCTTTTGGGGAATGTTTTGGGTTGGGGTTGGGTGGGCAGGATACAGCCATCAGCTACTCATGGGTGATGGCATGAATGCACTGAGCCGTCCTTGCTCTGCTCATCATGGAGGGAGGAGAGCTCTTCCAAGGACTGTCCCTTTCTCCCACAAAGCTTCTCCCCATTGACTTTCAGGGCCAGATACTTTCTGTGATTTCAACGGCAAGAAGTACAGCCCGGGAGAGAGCTGGCACCCCTATCTGGAGCCTCAGGGGCTGATGTACTGCATCCGCTGCATCTGCTCCGAGGTACGTCTCCCCGCGCAGCCGTGGCAGGAGATGGTAGTGACACCACTGTGTTGGGGTGCTGCTTCAGCAGCCTTTAAACAGTCTGATTCTGGTGTCAAAACTTCTCCAGAGAAGCCCCTTTTAGTCCCAGAGGGACGATAGATTAATCTATCTCCTTCTGAAACTCCCCTGCATCCCCCCATGGATGTTGGATTGGCCTTGGGAGCGACTTGTCTCAGCAATGTGGGTGGACTGTGGGTGGAGGTGGCTCAGGGCTGCAGTGGGGCCACGGGTGATCTTCGACAATGAGAAATGAGCCTGTGACCTGGCCTGGCAGGCCAAGGATGGAGAGATGCTTGGCCAGGAGAGTTAAACCAACACAACCTGTTGTGATAACGGGGCTGTCATGCAGTATTTTCCTTCTCTGCTGGGTGCCGTGGAGAAAGACTAAGAAAGGAGCAACTTTGGGAAGCTCTTTCTTCCCTCATGGGGCTGAATGTGTAGCTGAAACGAGCCAACTTTCTCTCCTCTCCCCAGAATGCCAACATGAGGTGCTATCGGATCCAGTGCCCGGCTGTGCAGTGTGCCAGCCCCGTCACAGATCCCCAGCAGTGCTGCCCGCGATGTGTCGGTAGGTGGATGTCCCATATCTCCGTCAGGCCAGAGAGGGGCTGTTTGGGAGGGAGGAGGCAACACGACAGTTGTGGGCCCGTTTTGGGGCAGCTGGGCAGAAGCAAAGGGGAATTGTTGCACATGAGACAAGAAAACTCTTTATGTGGTTAGATCTCTCCCTGGGGCCACCACACTGGTGCTCTGCCAGGGACACACAACCCCGATGTCCAAGGAAGCAGGTAGACATCTTACAAGTGGAGAAACTGAGGCACAGCTTGGGGCTTGGTTGCAGTCATGCAGGTTATATCTCGACTGCACGCACATGTCTCGGGCAGCTCAGCAGTGCTGGGTCTGGTCCCGCTTGTGGAGTCACGGCAACAGTGGCTGCTCGGGCTGCCCGCATTGCTCTTTCCCTCCCCAAAATGTCACTTTGATGGAAACGGACTTTTTACCAGACCCCTTTCCCCATCCTGAGAAGGCTTTTAGGGACAAACTGTCAGTTCACATTTCAATGACGAGCCAGAAACCAGCACTGTATTGAGATCATTTGTCAGCAAAATGTTTTGGTTGTGGGAAAACAAAAGGGTTTCTCTCGCAAGTAATTAGCTAAAAATTAAACCCACCTTTTTTCTAATTTCCCTCCAAAAATCTCTGGTGGTTTTCGTCTAGCTTTGCCACCACTCTGGCACAAGAGCCTTGGAGGTCTGACTTCACTCTTGCAATGAGCTCAGAGCAGTCATGGCAGCCTCACTCCCAAAAGCTTTTGCACACCTAGTTCCCCTGGGCACTAGACTCCATCCTGCATTTGAGAGGGGCCCTAGTGCGTACGCGCATGGGACCAGGGCCGCAGGAGCAGCGGGGCCACGTGGTGCCCCAGCTGGCTCTCCGTGAGGACCGTGGTGTGCTGGCCCTAGAAGCCAGCAGAGCAGGAAGGCATGACTGGGTGAGGGAGCTGCCTCTCATCGTGCCCTTGTCCCACGCTCTGGTGTGGGATGGCTTTTTAGCAATCCCAGCCTGATTTTGAGACAGGGGATAGCGATGTGTTTACAGGACTCATACCAGGCATAGCTGGCTCAGCCCAGCCTGGATCTGGTGCTGCAAAGTCTGATAAAAGTGCTCCGTGTTTATGTCTCCCTGTGGAAGATGGTCCTGGCTCCCTGTTCTTCAGCTGGGGAATTGGCCAAGCACCCGCACTACGTTGGGGCCGGGGAGGGGATGGCTCTCAGCCCGCTGCTTTCTCTTCCTTCCTTCCAGAGCCAAACTCACCTTCTGGCCTCCGGGCGCCTGTGAAGTCCTGCCAGTACAATGGGACAACGTACCAGCAAGGCGAGATGTTCACCACGAGTGAGCTCTTTCCCAGCCGCCAGCCGAACCAGTGTGTGCAGTGCAGCTGCTCCGTAAGCTACTTCCAAGCTCGTGGGAAGCCAAGTGCAGGGGGAGGCAGCAGGGAGGCAGAGAAGGCTTGGGGTCATGTCCTGCACCCCGACAATATCGCACTAGGTGAAAAATTTCCTAGGATGGTGGAGACCGGTCTCTACCTGCAGGGCTTTTGTCTACACTGCTGTGCAGGAGCAGCCTGGGGAAACCAGGCTCATCACCCAGATACACAGCTTATTTGCTGGAGATCCAGCAGATCTCCATGGAGAAGAACCTGGGAGTCCTGGCAGGCAACAAGTTAACCATGAGCCAGCAAGGTGCCCTGGTGGCCAAGAAGGCCAATGGTATCCTGGGGTACATCAGGAAGAGTGTTGCCAGCAGGTCGAGGGAGGTGATTCTCCCCCTCTACTCAGCCCTGGTGAGGCCACATCTGGAGTACTGCATCCAGTTCTGGGCTCCCCAGTGCAAGAGGGATGTGGCACTACTGGAGCAAGTGCAACGAAGGGCTACAAAGATGATGAGGGGACTGGAGCATCTCTCTTRTGAGGAAAGACTGAGAGAGCTGGGCCTGTTTAGCCTGGAGAAGAGAAGGCTGAGGGAGGATCTTATCAATGTGTGTTAGTATCTGAAGGGAGGGTVTMGAGAGGATGGGGCCAGACTCTTTTCAGTGGTGCCCAGTGACAGGACGTGAGGCAACGGGCACAAACTGAAACACAGACAGTTCCATCTGAACATGAGGAAAAACTTCTTCACTGTGAGGGTGACAGAGCACTGGATCAGGTTGCCCAGAGAGGTTGTGGAGTCTCCTTCTCTGGAGATATTCAAAAGCTGCCTGGACGTGATCCTGTGCAATGTGCTCTAGGTGACCCTGCTTGAGCAGGGGAGTTGGACTAGATGATCTCCAGAGGTCCCTTCAAACCTCAACCATTCTGTGATTCTGTGATTCTGTGATCCCATGGGACTCCTTGGGATGGGCAGGGGGCAAAGCCTTGGCTTTGAGCACACTAATGAATGTGTTTGCTTGCTGCGTGGACCAGACTTCATGCTCTGGGTCTGTAACCACAACATCCAGCCCCACAGAGACATTGTATGAGAGATGGCCTGCAGAGAGGCCAGCCTGGGAGCCTTTCTACATACACTCCTGCTGCAGAGCGAATGGGATTCATAGCCAGCGGATCCAGGGGAGGTGATCCTGCCTCCAAGGAGATGTGGACATGAGGTGCCAGGTCTTGGGCTTTAGAAGTTTCTGGGATGCCGAGTTTGTTGTCGAGGCAGCTGGTGGGACCAGACCCACTGGCCACTGCTTTGTGCATAGCCAGGGTGCCTGGGTGTCGCAGTGCCTCCAGCAGCCAGTTTGGGACCCCTCCTGCCCAGCACAGCTTTACGTGGCCAGAGCTCACCCTCGAAACAGCTGGGAGATGACGGCAAAGATGATGGCATTCACAGCAGAGCCTGGCAGTGCTGGAGTCAGCAATGGCAAAGGGCAGGCACCCGGTGACCTTTGTCCCCTCTGCTTGGATTTAAGTGGAAGCTGGACCCAGTGCTGAGACGTGTTTGGGTGCTCCAGGGCTGCGGGTTTATCTGCTCTGCCCTCCCAGAGGGCTGGGAGCTGTCCCATCGATCAGACGGCAGCCGGGATGCTGTGTGGTCCACGGTGTGTGTCTCCGGTGATGGATTGCCCGTCTGCCACCCATTTGCCAGTGCCTGATAGATGTTCCTCTTCCCCGAGTGTCCAGCAAGGCCCTCAGACAGGGCTCTGCCCCAGTCTCTCCCACCCGCCGCCTKCCCGGACTGGGATCCTGTGAATGCCTGTCAAAAACTGAGTCCTGACGCTTTGCTCGAGAGGCGAGAGCCAGCCTGGCCGGGGAGGATGGCGAAGGTGTGAGGAGTGCAGGGCTGTGCATGCCAGGAGCTGAGTGTTGAGAGATAGATGGAGTGGCTTCTCCTTCTCGAGAGCAAGCAAGGAAGGAGAATATAAAGGCGCGCTGTGACGACTCCGGACTTGGACGCTGCGGGGAAATGCTCGCAGMGACTGCAACCTCTCTGCTGTAAAAGAGAAGAAGGCTGCACAGACATGGCTTTCACTTCCTGCGTTCCAGCGAGCTGTCAGATGGGGCCAGATGGCTCCTGGGGCCGGAGCCACTCTGCTTGCCACGGCAGCCAACGGGCCCATGCCAAGAGGTTGTTACTGCCTGCTGGCTCTTGGACGGCCTCAGTGGAAGAAGCACAGTGGCCAAACCCAGCGCTGGGCACACGGGTGTGGGGGTCACAGCGGACAGTAGCACCCTTGTCTGTGGGGCCAGGCGGGCAGCCAGCACCAAGGGAGCCGCGCGAGGTGGCCCAAGCTGTCTCAGCCTCCAGCTCAGCGCAGGGAAGCCGGGGAGGTGGGAACGCTCTGCTGCATTGGCGTTGATGCTCTTGTCCTCTTTTGTCTGGATAGCCTCCATCTCCAGCCAGGCTACGCAAACCTCTGCAGGGCCATGGTCCCCTTACCTCCCAGACAGGCTGCTGTGTGTCAGCTGAGCACGGGGAATACTCCATTTGTCTATGCTTTGCATTTAGCAAATGCTTTGACTAAGCTTGGCCAGAAAAGAAAGCAGGGTGAGCTAGCCCGAACCGTCTCGCTCACACATGCCAAGAGCACACACATGGAGGGTTACCAGCGCTCAGCTGGTGCATGGTAGTCAGTAAAGCCATCACACCAGGAAAGGTGATCTGAGCCCTTGATGTTTGTGTAAGTCTCGGAGCTAGGTGGCTTAGAGCTAGGTGGAAAGAGGAATAGCTTAGGCTTAGAAATTATACAACTTTGAGGCTGGCTTCTCTCTTACTGACCCCAGCTGGACACCAGTCCACCTTCTGATGGAGGCAAATGCTGGAGACAGGAACACTTGAACCTGACTGTATATGTGCCCACTTGGCCCTGCTTTCCAACCCCAACCACCACCATCCCCTAGAGCCTGTGAACTTGCGTGTCCCTCTTGGAGTCACTGGCTCTTGCTCAGGCTCTGTTTATTCGGTAGGATAATGCCTTGGATACGAATGGGAAAATAAAAGGAAAGCAATGAAGCCTTGCAGCAGTAGGCTCTCGCTGGGCTGTATCTGATGTTGTCAGCTGTTGGAACAGCTGCATGAACAGCTGGTCTAAACCTCTTTGAAAACTGCCCCAAGACCAGAGCCTCCAGCATAAATTCTGTTTTTTATGGCATTTGCTCTTTTCTGCCTGTGGCAGGTCTTTGCAGTGACCTGCAAGTCAGAAGAAGGAGGGAGGAAACAGTTTCTCCATAGCCAAACCCTCTCCCTGCAGGTCTGTACTCCATGGAGGTCACTTCCATTTCCAGCCCTGAACCGGACAGCAGTGTTTGGTTGTGGCAACCTCCACCAGATCCACTCATTTACCAGATTTACTTCCTCCTCTTCACTTCTCCTGCATGGTGACTTTGCCTCATCCAATGTGATGGTGGAAGAAGATGCTGTGATTCCTTTTCCTGAAGACATCTTTGTATAACCTCTTGCTTTCCCTTGGCTGACAGCCTGTGGGTACCCCAGAGAAAATTGCTGCACGGAGAAGAAGACCTCGCTATTGAGGTCTGGATGCTGTTGGGCTTCTGAACATCCTTTTCTGCTCTTCTGCAATACAGCACAAACTAAGCCCTGCAGCAAGTGCAAATCCATTGATTGAGGTGGGACTGGGCATGCTAAGTTCAAGACTGTCCTTGGCCTATGGTTTTCAACTTGAATCACTACAGTAATGGGATTTTCCAGGCTAAAAACCAAGCCAGTGGAAGCAGGTTTACACGCAAATGTCCATCTGCAGGTCTTGGCTCGGTGTCTTTGTGGGCTTGGTTCTGGTGATGTCGAACGACCCAACATAGAGGAAGGGCAGAGTTCTGGGTTGGACCTAGCTCTGGGTTCAGCTTCATAATTTCCCTTTCCATCTAGCTTCTCCTGGTTCCTGTCCTGGGAGAGGTTAGAGAGATGGATCTTGTGCTGCTCTGAAGTGATGAGTTTTATGCCAAGTTTACAGGTGTCTAGTGGCTGTTTAAGATCTGGTAGCACTAATGATGCCTGAGAGCAAGGCACTGCCTCCCCCTCTTTGGGGAAGACCAGTCCACTCCATGCACATGAGAGTGAGCAGAGTATGTACTGGCAAATAGTGGACTAGCTGTGCTGGGAGAGGACAGCAGCCTTGCAAAACAAGTGCCTGGTCACAGCAGCCACCTGGATAAAATACCCAGGGAGAGCAGAAACAGCATCAGGTTAAAGGCAACTGGTGCAATCTGAGGTGGTGCCACCCCAATATGAAGCATATTTGGCCTTGCTGAGACCTTGGTAATGCTGATAATGGTTTTTTTTTGCTCCTGTCTCCTAGGAAGGACAGATTTACTGCGGCTTGGTGACCTGCCCTGAGCTGTTGTGCTCCTCTCCCCTAACTGTGCCGGATTCCTGCTGCCAGGTCTGCAAAGGTAATGAGGGGTCCAGGTGCTGCTCCTGGGTGAGGGCTGGGATCCACAGGTTTTGCTACTAACTGACATTTCAAGCCAATTACGCAGGGTTTTGGAAACCTGTGCTGTAAATCAGGCCATTTGCTGCCTTTGGGTTGCATCAGGAAACAACAGACAAGGGGCTCAGTTTTTTCTTGCATGCTTTCCCTCCCACATGTCCTTGTGTCCTGACTCCCTGTGGCTCTATGCTGGCTAGGGGTGAGCTTTTTGTCTTGCTGCTGTGCATCGTGCAAGAGATGTGACCTGCACAGAGGGTGAAATCCTCCAGCTCGCTCACCCGCAAGCTCAGAGGTGGTTGCATGGACCATGTAAGGATAGTGCATATGGCTGTTGCTCCAGGGAATTTTCTGGGACAGTCAGGCCCTGGGGAAATCCTCGCTTCCACCCCTGTACAGCATGGCCTTGGTTGGGTTTCACTCCCACAGGTCTCCATGGGGTGAAACTCTTGACTTTGCTGCTGTTTCCCCTAACTCGCACCTGGGAGGATGAGGAGAGAGTCAAGCCTTGCATCTCTGGGTGAGACTCTGGCTCAGGAGCGAGCAGGCAGGTTCACATCTTGTTGCCTTTCACTAAAGCAGTGCTGGAGACAAGGCCCCGTTTTCGCTCTGTCACATCAGGGCAATTGGGACAACATCTTGGGAGTTACTCTAACAAATTCATTTCGATTTAGACCAGAATTACAGAAAGCTGAAACTAGCCCCAGTGCTGGTGTTTCCCTGTGCTCCTCACTGGTAAATAAGGGATTCACATGTAACACAGAATTCAGAGTGTAAAATGACTCTTTAATAAGAGAAATATTTATGGAGCTGGAAGGCCATAGCGGTCTCCTGGCCACGGGCACAGTGTAAGCTTGGAGTGCCTCCTCCAAACTCTCCCCTAGTTTTATTTAGGTGCTAGGGTTGCTGTCAGCTGCTGAAAACTAAGCAGAGAGCTGGCATTGGGAGTTGCCACCCCCAGCTGCGCTAGGCTGCATTTTCCTTATGTTGAAAAAAAAGTCACTAGGTTTAGCAAAATCACAGACCCTCAGGGGATCACAGAGATAATATATTTAGGACTGTGCAATTATCTCATTCACAAGAGAGAAGTAGGCATTTTAGAAGTTTTGGTGGCAACTCTATGGCCACATTGACCTCACTGGGAGCATACAAATTACTCTGAATGCAGGGAGGAATTTTGCTCTGGTGCAGCCAGGCTTTCAGAAGAGCTCAGTTTCCATAGAAAGTCCTAGATAAGGGCTAGACAAGCTAAAGGGCTTTGTATGCGGTGAGCATATCAGGAAAGCCAGACAGCTTTGCCCAAACTGAGCTGGTTGTGGACCACTAAGAGAATAACATTCATGGAGTCGTGGGCATCATCAGAGCTGTCCTGGTCCTCAGGGCATGTGTTGTTGACTCAATGTTTCACAAGAAATGTCTTTGGCTTTCTTTTTAATGCCACATCTGCCACATCACCTCATACCTCTACCTCTGGGGTGGTTTCCTGTCACCTAACTTCAGAAGTCTACAAGGCAATGTCTTTTTTGGAGCTCTTATTATAATCAACGGGGATAAAAGGGTTTTTGGGATGCGACACAGACAAGCTGTGCTCCCACATGCTTTGGGGGGATGTGAATCGCGTATTCAAAGCACCTCTGTCTCCAGTCCTAGCAGGTGTACCAGCACCCTGCAGRTGACTGCCTTTAGTCATCCGGACCCCAGAGAGCAAATCCTCATCCCACTGCATTTCATAGGATAATGTTTTTTCCCTGCAGATGGCTCATACGAGAAGTCCACGGAAGAGGAACCCCTGCAGTTAAACAGAGGTGTTGTACGTGATGTTTGCATTTTAAAATTCAATTATTGCTTCTAACACAGCCCCATTAAACTGCTCAAAGAAAGCCATTTGCCCTGGGGCATAGTCTTCTACCAGGAAATGACCTACAGCAGCTCTACAAGGGCAGTCAGTTCCTCAGGCAGCAGAAACACTGACACCTGGTTTGTGGTTGAATTGTGYCTAGGAGTTGACTTTAACTGAGGGTTGTCAGCCTGGGCTGAGGCCTTTAACAGACCTGAGAGATTCCACTGGGGAAACACTCTTGTTCTTTCCTCTGTGTCATCTCTGATGTCTTTGGGCGAGCACAAAACTTGCAGGAACTGGACATCTTAGGCACCTCTCCTCCTTGTTGGCTAATCTGGCTGAGGTTGACCAGTGGGTTAAAACAACTGGAAATGGGGTCCCAGAGARCAGACTTGGAGGTGGTCATCAACCAGAAGTGACCCTCGCCTGAAGAGCTGGGGGGCCCAAGTCYCTCTCTAGGGGCTTTTGCTTTGGGTGCTGGTTTCTCTTCTTTCCCTCGGGACAAAGGGTGTCCTGTCTCCCAGTCATGGCTCCCACAGAGCCAGCGCTGGAGCTGGACACGAGCATGCTTTCCCCAGGCTGTTTGTATCGGCAGTCCCAGCAAGGAAAAAATGACTCCCTGGCTGCTGAGRGTTGATTCATGGTGACATTTCAGAGTTGGGCGGCCCATGCCAGGTCTGTGGGATTAGGTCACTTACARCTCCTTGCCCTTCCCTTTTCCATACTGCTGGGTGAAAAGCCAGTGTCACACCTCCACCACCTATAAAATCTCCAAAATAGACACAAGGGGACCCATTGTGCTGTATGTCTTGTCCCAACATTTTGCTTTTGGAAACCCAAGACGTTCCAGGGATCTCAGTCCTGCTGGCTGGMAGCCCTGCACCAACTCTCCTAGGGCCATCCAGGTGAGAAGGCAGTATACGACCCGTCCTTACCTCTCCATCCCTGCTTGGGCAGCATGGAGGCAAGTCCTGTTTCCCAGTAGGCATGTGAAGACGCCCAGTAGGCATCTAGAAATGGCCAGCCCATTTCCCTGCCTCTGTTAGTGATACAGGACCCCAAATGCCTCCCTGAGGGCATTGGGTGGAGCATGTGAAGAGGCCAGTTCTGCCCCACTGAGGGACGATGACCCATATACAGCTTAGGGAGGACAGCAGTGTGGAGCATTGATACAAATTGCTCAGCACCTCATAGGTGGTAGCAGCCACCGAGATGGTTCCTGGGTCATTGCTCATCCCTATGGTCTTTGTAGCTTCCCCTCTTGATGTAAGGTATGCAGGGCACTGCATGCCTTTTTCCAGCATGCTTTAGAGTGAGAACAACTGAACTGCCTGGGTCTGAGTCCCCGTGTTGTCTCCGACTGTTCACAGAGGCACTCGCAAGACCAGTGCTCAGGGGAAGCAATGGGCAGGAAGCCGCTTGGAGCCACTGCATCCACCATTCTCAGTTCCTCCCTGGAGTTCATTCCCAGGAGCTTCAAACCCAAGGGAGGAGGTGGCACCACSGTCAAGATTGTCTTGAAAGAGAAGCACAAGAAAGGTAAGAGGTGGAGGGGCTGGGGAGTCTTTATGTGGCCGAAACTGCCTTCCCCAAGGCTTTGAGGGTCACCAGGGAATCAGTTTCAGCAGCAGGTTCCCACCATTGGCTCCTATCTCCTGCTCCTCCACAGCCAACCTCACCCAGCTATCTTAACCCTGGTGGCTCAGGCCCTGAGCCCACAACCCCTTCTCTGCATGAATCTGCCACTTTCTAAGAAAGGTTGGAGGAAGTCTGGCCCTTGGGCTTTTTTGGAGATCTGGGACCTGGGAAGGGAAGTGCTTGGCTGGAAGACCCCACATGGTCYTTCCAGGGCTGCCTGAGCAACCACCACAGAGCGACATGGTGGTTCCTTGCACCTACCCTCCATGTTGTGGGTCTGTGCTGGTGCTGCTGTCTTCCTCCTGGGGAGAGACTAAGAAGGCAAGATGGGGAGGTAACCCCATGGAACCAAAGGGGAAAGACAGGTGCCTTCCCCTCTTGGGGGCTCTCCTGCCACTGTGTCCCTAGAAGGGTGTTTCCCAGCCCTTGGAGATGGAGCCTTGGAGGAAATTTTGGGACCTCCAGAAATTTGCATGGAGAAGTCAGCAGGTGGCACTCTTCACTGTGCTTCGTGCCGCCTGACCTCATAGGGACCCTGGGCTTGCAGAGGGCTGGAGGCAGGTGAGGTCCTGCCCACACCTACCCCTCACCCACTCTGAGGGGGATTGATCCCAGCAGCCTCCAGCTCCTGGAGCCCTGTCTGCTTGCCCCATGGCACCTCCAAGGCAAGGCGACTGCAATATCCCCATGCCCACTGCATCTGCTGCAACCAGAGATGTCTCTCCACGTGCTGCCAGAGGGTCACGCTCTTCAAGATAGCGGGGCTACCCATTAGCAAGGTGGTAAACATGTTGAGCTCCACCAAGCCTTGTGTGTGGAAAGAGGAAGAGGATTTACTTCTACTGGCAACTCTCTTATTCCTCTTCCAGCTTGTGTTTACAACGGGAAGACCTACTCCCATGGGGAAGTGTGGCACCCTGTGTTCCGGCTTTACGGCCTCCTGCCCTGCATCCTGTGCACTTGCAGGGATGGTGTCCAGGACTGCCAGAAGATCACGTGCCCTAAGGAGTATCCGTGTGACTATCCAGAGAAAGTAGATGGGAAATGCTGTAAAATATGTCCAGGTATGTGGGATCTTACTGGCCTGCTCTGTCTGGTCCTGCATACTGTGTCAGCTGCCTTCCGCTTCCTTCCTTTAGCCTTGGTTTAAGGCCCTGGGCGTACTGATGTGTAAGGGTTCATGTTGCTGGTGACTTGAATTCATGCCGGGTGTATTCAGCCAAACAAGCACTGATGTAAGGGTTGGCCTGTCTTGGAGAGCAGCAGGACTGATCCAAAGTGAGGAAGCTGCACTGATCCTGAAAGGTTGCATGTGTTGGTTGGGTGTAGTCTGGAGAAAGATGCCCAAGGAGGGACATGATAACAGTCTTCAGGCAAGTACAAGGTRCCTTCTGGGGAGAGGGCATGGCCTGTTCTTCAGGGCTCAACTGGCTGCAACAAGAAGTCATGGGGTTRAATTGTGGCAGCTGAAACATAGGTTTGAAATTAGGAGGACACTCTCTGGGTGCAGGGTAGCTCTGACGCTTGTGGCTGCGTGGTGTTGAGGTCTCCATCCCTGAGGGACCTTATGGAAGGTTAGACACACAGCTGTCAGTGTGGGMCAGATAGAGCTGGGTTGGTGCTGGGGCTGGGACACAGCAGAGAGAACATCTTTTCTGTGTCCTATGAGTTAATGGGTTTTGGGTCTCTCAGTTGGTTTCTGGTCTTTGGAAAGCTGTTTGTCTTGAACCACAGAGCTGTCAAAGAGGTGGCAGGACATCAGATCGGCTCCCCTTCCTACTGGAGGATGTTTCCTAGGCTACACCTCTGTGTATTATCATTCAGAATCAGATGATGGTTTAGATGATGGACCACCCACTTCTTCCTTAGTGAGACTAAAGATACCTCGAGTCTTCTTGGAGCCTGACCCCAGATGGAGCAATTGCAAAGTGACCTTCTCTGATGTGTTGTCACGGTAGTTTCATGGAGGGCTCTCACCAGGGAGAACAAGCAAGGGATGGTGTCACATTAAGGAATAGGGGCAAACAGGCTGCAAACTAATTTGAGCTAGGATTTTCAAGGTTTCTGGCTGCTGAGCAGAGAGGTTCTGGATGGCCTCCCCCAGGGAGTGAAGGGCAGAAGCCCAGCTTGTTTTAATAAAGTTTCTGATATGTTTATGAGCAGGATTTATGATGTGGTGCCTGGTGGGAATGGGATGTGATGACTGAGCAGAGCTCTTCCAGTCTTGCATTCCCATTATAGCAGGTCTTTCTGGTTTAAAGTCTACAACTCTCTCTGCTGGGATCTCTTGTCTGCTGATCAGTCTTCATTTATTTCCAGTTAAACACTCTGACCCAGCCAAAACGATTTTCTTCTTGCTTTCCAATGCTCATAGATAGTGATCATACACACACGTCGCTCAGCCAAGTTACATGCTTGTCCTTCACTACATGAAGATTTAGCCTGTCTTCTTTTCCAGGCACTTTCCTTGACCGTCCTCCTCTTGCTCCTTTGTAGGCAGTAGCTTGGAGAGAAACGCTGACTGATTTCTGTTTGCAAAAGGGATCCTGATCAAAGGGGAATTGCTGTGATGCACTGGTCAGACAGGGAAACCATCACAGCTGCACGGGGGGAAAGCCAGGACTCCTGGGTCCTCGTTCCTCTGCCCTGACCCGCTGCACACTGGGCCATCCGATGGCTCTGGTGTGAAGCTCTGAGGCTGTTAAATACCTGTTGTAGCTGTGAGGGCATTTGATTCCTTTCCTCTTGTGAAACTGGTGCTGCCGCGATGGATGCAGAAAGCAGCCCATGAGTAGGTGAAATGTAACGGTCTGGGCTGGAGGTTTCCCCGCACCCAGACTCCATGGGAGAGGGCTGGCAGCAGGGAGGGTGGCGGGCTGTGGGTGTCCCCCTTCGTGTCACGCTGAGGCTGCAGAGCTGAATACTTGTCATCTTGCTGAAAGAGCCCTGCTTTGCATTTCTTTAGGTTGGGATTTCCATCTCCTCTACGCCAGCGTTGCGTGCAGAGTAGTTCAGGACCCCCCCAGAAAGCATGGGGGAGAGCAGAATCAGGCCTAAAATAACTGTCCTACTAAAATAAACCCCACGCGTCTATTTATAGCCAAACTTTCTTTCGAGTAGTGTAGAAAGCTTTAACATCCAAAATTACTGAGAGAACAAGGCTAAATTCAGCAGAGCTGAGCTCCTCTGCGTTCCAAGGACCACAACCAAAGGCAATAAATCTGCTTCCAAAACCATGGGGAATTCTTAATTACTCCAGAAACAAAAAAATTAACAGCTCTCCTTCACCAGGGATGTTAAAAAAGTCACGTAGGGTCCTGCTGGTGCCTCTGGCGCAGGTCTCCCCACTGCCCCGTGGAGGGGCTGGGGTGAAGGTGCCTTCGCGCAAGGGTGCGAGYGTGGGGAGGGGGGTCGGACTGGGTCTGAGCCCACACGCGGGGCTGAGGCCGGGCGCTCTGCCCAGGCAGGCCAGCCACAGCGCTGGCTCCTGTTCCCTGGGCTCATCTCTTTGCTTAGCTGACGTTGCTCCTTCGGGATGGCAGCAGGAATGAGACGGGAACTGGGGAATCCAGCCTGGGGTTCAGAACATGCCAGATAACRATAGTGCTGAAGGTCTCCTGCAGGGGGTATGGGGGAGCCGGGCAGAAAAACTCCCCTTTCTCCATCCCCGCTGGCTTAGAGGCTGCCAAAACCAAGGGGAATTGAAAGTATGGAGACAAGCAGGTCCCCAGATAGTTTATCAGCATCTCTCTTCCTTTTGCTGTCGTTCCCAGCTCAGTATCAGACCTCTTGCCTGAAAAGACAGGATAATAATGATGCGATTGGTGTTTGTCCTCTAAGGATGTAGGCACTGCTTCGCCCTGATCTTCCCCCCTCCCTATCAGTGCCTCCAGGCAGCCCTCTGCCTTGCCAGCCTCCTTCTCTGCCAAGGTGGGATGGCAACCCCCTGGCTTGATGGATGGCTTCTCTGGCAGCGCAGATTCCTCACCCTGCTGCTCCGGAGCTGTGTCAGGATCCAACCCCAGATCTGATCCTTCCCCCAGGTCAGGTGTGCTCTGATCCTGGGTCAGCGATGCGGCTGTGTGACACGGCATCAAATCCAGCAAGCTGCCTTTCCTTCGCCTTGGGTGCTGAGCTGACCTCTTCCAAACTTGTTCCTYGGGGTCCTCCTGCCCCTTGCACTGCTCTTGAGGGCCCTGGTTAAGAAATTCTGTCTTTCTTTTTGCCCAGAAGCCAGAGTGAAACCCACCGATGAAATAATCACCACCCGGTGTGGCAAGAACCCCAACCGTGTCCTGGTGTACATGTTTGTGCCGTCAAGCTCGGAGACCTCCAAGGAGATCCTCAGGACAATCGCAATCGAAAAAGAACCGTCAGAAGAAGTGGAAATCTACAACTGGAAGCTGATTAAAGGTGAGTCACCTAATGAAACCAGCCAGCAATGGAAAAGATGTGTGTGCACCACTGACCTCTTCTCTCACCCAGTTTGTGTGGCTGGAAGGATTTACGCTCTCTTCTTYGGTACTGCTTTGGGTTTGAGACTGGCTTGAACTTTGCGACACAGATTTGTGGTGAGGGAGGACCGTTGCCCAGTGGTTTCCAAGCTTTGTTTGATCTTTTAGGCTGTAGAGCTTTTCTACCGATGCTCCCTACCTTGTATAGTGAGTTGAAACCTGCTAAGAGCAGCCTGGCTTTTCTAACTTCTCCTTGCACATCTGTTCACTGTAGTTGCTGAGTCCACCAGGCATGCAAGCCAGAGGCTGGAAACCACTTTTGTCCCCAGCATATCCAGTCAACCGCTGTGACACCATTCTGATGCACACAGTACATGGGCAAACAGGGCAGGGGCCATGGAGCCGTCCCTCAAACCATGCCCGCTTTCATGCCAGRTGCACATGGAAACCAACACAGTCAAAAAATGTTCTGGTCAATCCATATTTTTCTTCTGCTCTTTCTTTTTCCTGGTCCACCGACCACTGGGAGCAAAGTTTGCAGTGCTGCTGCAAAGGTGCATGCTGGGGAGATGAATTGTCCCCAGTCCACTTTTTGGCCCAGTTGATTTGAATCCTCCAGTTGGGGTGTTCTTCTGAGGTCGAAGCACACCCAATACACCCCCATCAAATGACACGAACTTTTTGCTCTCTTGCAGTGCCTTTAGCTGTGCAATGCTCTTGTAGACCAGAGGAGTCTCTCTTCACTAGAAACTCTTGGTCTGGTAGATATCTGTGTTTTGTTTCTCCTGGGCTCTGGAGGGGATCGTGGTGCTAAGCTGTGCCCCATCCTGAGGTCTCCATTGGACGTATTCTACCCCTTGCAAACAGTTGGGCACTTCAGGTGGGTCACAGCCTACCTGTGGTTACAGCGACCCTCCATCCATATAGCTGGATGTCTTCTGGACGTCTATAAATAGATACTCTGATCTCTTGTGTCTTACCTTACTTCCCTGATGGAGTTCTCAGCCTTCCTGGGGCTGGCTTTCCCTAGCTGCAGCGAATGGGTGTGGGGGCACAGATGAATAATTACTGCAGTAACCAGAGAAATTAACTCAACAGACGGAGCCCTGACTGTCACCATGTCTCCATCCTCCCCCTGCCATCCTCCGTCCTCCACGGTGCCCCTCTCCCCTTCCTCCCCCCACTCCAGCAAGCCTCCTTCACAACRGCACCTTGTAGCTGGAGGACAGCTCTGAGACTTCACTGTCTGGGCCCCACCGTTTCCACTTCTCACTGTTTGGCAGAGGTCACTACCCAAACTGTCTTGCCACCTCCAAGGCCAAAAGCTTAGAGACTGCACGGAGCTCCTGAGCCCTGCCAGCCAAGGACAGGGGAGGCCCTTGTCCCCGAGGCCAACACAGCTCTTTTGCTTGGCAGAGTGAAGTGTTACTATTGGGAAAGAGCATGAGCTCAGTCACATATGGATTCCACCTCTCCATGGTCCATCACTCTACCAACAGAGCAGCATGTGTGAAGAAAAGAGGCTGGAAGTCATGCCTGGAGTCCATCCATCTGCCTTTGTACGGTCTTATGATACCTACGTGGCCTCATCTATTTCTGTGTCGGGACAATTTCCTCCATGAGGCAGTAGTCAGGAGGAGAAACCAGCAGCAATACCCAGTCAAAAACTTTGCCCAGCTTGCTGATGGTGCACAACAAATCCTCAGATGAATTGCAGTGGAGGCTTCCCCACGCATTAAGGGGTCTGAATACCTCAGGAGTTTTGAAATGTGATTTTCCAATGTTTTGGAGCAGGAATTATCAAGGGGAGTGAGGACAGAAAAGGAACAGTCAGGACAGAGAGAGAGACTGGCATGGTTCATAGGCTCTGTCATTGACTCATGCCCCTCACTCAGCCTTGCTGGATGTCTGGGCTATACCTGGAGGCACAATTTTCCCCACGGAGCTCTTTCTCATCTTTGCCCTGCCAGACTGTTGATTAGACAATGACCAAAATATTCCTTTCTATCCTGAGCATCTGCAGCTCTGGGACCTTCAGCCATCCCCACTGTTTCACCACACTGGTGTACCCTCACACATACATCTGGGTTGGAGGGGGCCTAAAGAGGTCCAGACCAGCTGTCCCCACACTCTTCTGACATATACTTGAAGATCTGCTGCCATGGAGACACTACTGCCTGTGCAACCTTTCAGAGCCACAAGGCCCTTCCTYGGAGAAAACTTTTCCTGATGTCCAACCTCCCTGCAGCTCAAGCTCATGCTTTTTTGTCCTATCCACCACAGGTGGGGAGAACAGGAGACTCCTTTGCCAGGACGCATTTGAAGATGTCCTCTGCTCTGGACTCTCTCCATGTCTTTCTTGAAGTCCAGAGCCCAAAACTGGATGAGGTGCCCTGGTCAAAGGTCCTCCCATTGTGCCCTGCTGGGTCAGGTCTCATGCACACGTGTGCAGCCACGTTCCCTCTCACACACGCGTGCAGCCTGGCTGGCTGGGCATCTCCATCCAGCCACTGCCAGTCTCGGGTTCGTGTGCTCCCTGGGATGCTCCGGGAGGTTTATRATATGCCTTGTACTGTGAGCTCCTGGGAGAGAAGCTTTGCACTTGGCTATGGCAAGACGTTTTGCCTACTGAGCGCAGTAGGTCTCTCATTCAGATCTCATTGTTTACCATCCCACGCTCTTTTCTGGGTCAGCCATAAGTTTTATCAGGAGCAGTTTCCTGGCTGCTTCCAGAGCATCTGTGAGGATGTTGTCTCGCACTGGTCTAAGGCTCATTCCGTGAGAACTGCTGTAGAAATACCTGTTTTGTTGATACTCWGTCACTACTGGCACCAGTTTCTTGAATGAGACCACATCTAAACAGTCATTTTGCTTCCCTTCATAGTCAGTAGAGAGAAATAGTTACCATTTATCCCATCCACCTGTTTTAGGGTGAGCAGAACGGCTCTCCAGAAGAGCTGATCCTTGATTCATTTCTCTTTTGCTCTGTGGTACTGGCCCGTGTTCATTTTTTGGTCCTGAGACGGTGTATAATGCACCAAGAAAGGCGGTAAGTGCATGGCAGCCCCACCGCTTCCCTCCATGTCTCATCCTCATAAGCCTTGTGAAGAGTGAACCAAGATGTGTTGGACAGGATCTGCCCACTGTGAAATGAATTTGTCCGGCCTTAGCTATCTCAAATGCTCTAATTCTTTATCAGCTTAATCCCACGTTGGCTTTTCCACGGATGGCAAGCTGAGTGGGCTATTCTTATCTGCGCCGCTTCACTCTCTCGTTGTGCATACTGGCACAACATCTGCATTCTTCCACTGCTTTGCAGCTTCCCAGCTCCTGACATTTGTCAGAAATGACCATCCAGGGGCCAAAGGTCTCAGCCAGCTCTCTGAGGGCTCTTGGGTGAAAATTATCCAAGCCAGTTGATTAAAAGATGTTTATCTCTTGTAGCTCTTGTTTAAACTATCCTCTTGGTTACTAATGTACTGGAAAGTGCTTCATGAGACACAGGGACTATAAGCACACCCTCCTGCTCCTTTCTAAGTATAGACCAGAAGGATTTATTGAACACTTCTGACTTTCTTGCGTCACTAACAGTTTTATTACCTCCATCCAGTATCTTCTTTTGTTACTGGTAGGACTTCTTTTCCTGGCCCACTTAAATGACTTATATTAATAGTCCAGCTAGGCACATATTTTTCTTGATGTCTTTGACTTCCCGTGTTAATTTTCCACACTCTGTAACATCTCGTTTATATGGATTGCTAGTCAGTTCCCATTTGTTACATATTCTTTTTATGTGTAATTGCTGCTGGGAATCAGGAAAGTCTCTTAACCGAATATGGGGGACAATGTCGCCTCTGACATCTGCAGACAGTATGGTGCTGGATGCAAAGGGTGCCTGCAGTGGGTGGGAGGTTGAGTGAGACGTGGGAAGGATATACCAGGCATACCTGCTCTCTTTGTCACACTTTGCAGACCAATATGAATATTATAACCCCTAATCCTGCAGAAAGGTCACTTCTGTTGCTAAATGCAAGTTCTGGCTTTCTTGTGTCAAACTTCTGACTCAGGCATCTCCACTGACAGGATGATGCTGGTACAAAAAGAAATATCAATCTGTGCTGAAATCGTTTCGGTGTTTTCTGTCCTCGTGAAGTTACAGAGCTGGGGGCAGGGGAATGGAAAACCTGGATCTTGGCTGCTTCGAGGAAAGCAGAGTCTGAGGACGGAAGGGTTGCTATGACCAAGGAAAACGGGGAGAGAGGTGGTCAGTCCCAGGAGAGCAAAGCAGGGCATCTCAGGATACTCCTCCTTTCACCTTTATTTCTCTTATGGTTTCAGGGGAGACCAGACCTCCTCTGGCGTGAAACACTTTTCAGAGCAACAAAGTCTTGATACTTTCGCCTGCTTCATGTTGTTGTTACTCGTGTGTTCTGATTTAATGAGCAGTTATCACTTTCAAATACGATTAACTTCTGTTATGATGAGGGTTGGCGTCGGCACAAGATGACGGGTATTCCAGGGGCCACAGYGGTGCAGCGTGGTGCAGGGATTTTCAGCTTTCCCGGGAGCATGGAGCCCAGACGGTGCTCAGAGCGCAGGCACAGCCCTGGATTCGCTCCCAAGCTGCCACCAGACATTCGTGGCTGGTCCCGGACCAAGCCAGGACTGTGGGCGCATCCAGTACAGCCTTTCCTGTGCAACGTCCTGTGGTTTTGCCTCCCCGGGAGGGGACAGAGAGGCACGCTTTAAAACCAGGCTGGTCTTTAAAATGAGTGCAGCGTAGACTGATGCCCCTGTGTTTCTGCCTGCAGGGATATTTCATTTGATACAGACCAAGAAGATCAGCAAACAGGAGTTCAAGCAAGAAGCGCAGAACTTCAGGCTGATCACGAGGACAAATGAAGGTAGAGAAAAATAACCCCAGTCCTCCAGCAGGCCCTGCCTGCCGCAGTCTCCTGGCCCAAATGCCCCATATTCTCCCTGGCATGCCTTGGCTACTCGGTAAAGGCTGCGTAAATCACTGCACAGTGTGCGGAGTGAACCACAGGGAGAAGACTTGTGCAAATGYAACCGGTCAGGGCTGACCTGTCTTTACAGGCATGTGCAATACTCCTGGTTAGCAGTCACATTTTCACTTTACGATATTGGAAAGGGCAGCCAACTTTCTAAAAGTGGACGCACACTTGTGAAATCCAAAGGTTACATCTCTCCAAAGTCCATAAAACTGTTTGATTTTTATATCTAATCCATCTGGCATTACAGGGGAAAAAAAAATTATGCAAGAGATTTGAAAAAAATAAACTCTGAAATATTAAAAAAAAATCTTTCTTAATGTTCTTGGATGAGCGTAAATGTTACAAAAAACAGGAATTCCAGTGCACATGCCGAGARTGCTTGTGCAGAGTGAAACTGCATTGCTATTTCCGGCTGGCTGCCTCTTTACTTCGACTGGATTAAGTTGATGGATTAAGTTTGAATCGAATCCGTTCCTATATTGTTCATTTGATAGCACTCCAGCACCTACAGGCCAGGGTCTCGGTTCAGCCGGCAAAGGGCTCTGCTGCCCAGTACGTACCAGCACAGCCAGTGCCAGCTGAGCGCTTGCTGGGAGGGTGGCTGGGGTGGATGGAAATTTGTTTTCTCCTCCAGTTCACATGAGACAACACCTCTGGGCCAAACCCTGGRGGAGCTGACCTGCCTTCAGAGAAGTGGGCACTTCTCAACATCCTCCTCCCCGGCTGTTTCGCACCCAAAGGCATCAGGCGCTGCTTTCTTACCCTCTTTACAGGCTGCTCTCAAAATCTCCGGCCCGTGCTCCCTTCTTCTTGCCTTGGTTTCCCCTTAGCCCAGTTCAGCTCTGTGGCCGTGTCTCTCCCCCGGGCGGTTCTGGGGCAATGGGGACGCCCGTCCCAGTCCCAACTGGCCTCTCGTTGGAGAACGATGCTTGGCTTCGGTCATGCGCAGCAGAGATTTTGGGAGCAAAACTAAACTGGGCTCCAAATGTCAGAGGCAGCAGTGCCTAAAATAACTGTTTAAAATCCCTTTCACTCATCCTCCTTTCACATGCGGCGGGATTAACACCGTGACACAGTGAGCCTGTTTTTCCGGCAGAAGCTCCCGATGACCTAAGCACCGTGCTCTGCGTGACTTCACGGGGGCACCATTTCAAGAGGGTCTATGATGTGAGGGGGGGGAAGAAAAAAAAAAGACAAATAACCCTGTTGTGAAATCATCTCTCCGCTGTTACCGCAAGTTCTAGGAAAGCATTGGCTGGTGACTTCTCCACAACAGGAGATTAATTCAGCTAGAAAATATGCCTCCCAGGGATGACGCCATTAGGGCTGCGTAATCCTTCCTGGGATCACAAGGGCTGCGACCACCTAGGGGGAGAACAAGGAAGCTTTCAAGCCACCTTCTGAGAYCTGGAGTTGGACCTCAGCAGCATTGCTGGGGGGGTTGAGGTGGAGGGCCCAGGGATGCCGCTGTTTTTGGGGGGAGTGGGAGAGGACTTGGCGAGTTTTGAGCCCGTTGTCGCGGCATCGCCCAAGTCCCTCAGGTGCATTTGCTTCGCAGGGTGGTTGCAGCTTGCTGACGAGGCTGAGGGCTGGGAGATGCGAGACTGATCCCCGTTTCAGACTGAGCAGCTTTGTTTTTGAGAGCACGTGAGTGGTTTACCAGGGAAAGCGTAGGAAATACCACTGATTGCTTCACCTATGTGTTAATTGTATTGCAGGAGGTCTATAGGGACCCTGTTTGAAAGCAGGGTCCGTAACCGRAGCAGGACGGAGGGGATAGGGGAGAGCAGCTTCCCCGGCCGCAGTGGGAACTGGTGACTGGTGCTTCCGAGGAGGAGATACCCGAGCTCTTCGGCATCTGTTTACCTTAGAGACCTTTTTAATTGCAAGATCAGTGTAAGGGCATGTAGTCTGAATACAGCCCTTGAGCAGCGTTTCTGATTTCTTCTGCTGCTTGACTGAGRAGAGAAGGTCAAGCCATGCCCAGAYAGCAAAATCTATGACTTCAGGTTATGGGACCACTAATGAGCCAGTCTGACAGTGGCCCACGTTGTGGGCAGACCTCTCTCACCACCTCTTTCCCAGCAYGGTTCCTGCAGGTCTTCCAGTGCGGAGATGCTATGCATGGGRAAAAAATGTGTTGTCTTCCTGATGTGGCAAGTTTCTGAGAGTTATTTCTAATCAATGTCCATCTCTCTTCATCCAGGTCACTGGAATATCTTCCGAGCCCAAACGTCAGATCTGAAGATGACAGAGAGTCCAGAAAAAGAAACAAAGAACTTGTAAAGAAAAAACTTTCATCTAGCTTTTGATTTATCTATACACACATACACACACACACACACACACACACACACATATATATATGAAAAAATTGCATTATTAAATAGACCGGCACAACTATAAAAGGAAAAACACACCGATGTAAATTACAGAAACTCAAGCAAACAAATCAGATTGAAACACCACCACCATATCCGGGTCTAAATATGGCAATAGCCATGGATGTGACACCCTTTGGAGCACTCCAGCAGATGAGTGGAAGAGGCCATTTGTTGTCTTCTGCTATCAAAGATTTCAGGTGTGCRAGGAAAGGAAGAAGAGACAAGAGAGAGATGTGAGGCCTGCTGCARTCATCCCCAGCATTTCTGAAGAGCATCAGGAGCTCACAGCAAAACAAGACAGGACCATCCTTTCTTCCACTGCCAGCTTAAGGACAACCTGCAAGGAGAGAAAGTCATCTCAGTTTCCTCTCTTGGAGCCCCTGTGATCTGCAGAGGGTTTCTTTTGCTGAAAGTCCCTTCAAAGGGTACTTCTCTAAAAATCTCAGGTCTTCTCTCCTCTGTTTTAGCTGGAAGAATACTTGGAGGATTGGAGGACTAGAGATACTTTAATACTGCAAGATAAGTGGGCCCCAATTCAGCCAGGACTTAGGCCTGGTCAGACTTCAGTCACATGAGTGGTCATGCCTCTGTCTGTAGAAATCTTTATTTTCTCCAGGTTCATGATATGCTTCAGTACCTGGCTGGACTGGAGCCCTAAAGAGCAGCAGCGGAGAAGGAAGAGGAGGTTTATTTCAGGAGATTCCCATGTCTGACTTTGTATTTCCTACTTACCAGCTCTTTAAATCAAATTCCCAGCCACTAGGAAAGGARATATGTCTCCCTTGATAGAAGACTGAAAGGCTTTTTTCTCCTGGTCAGCAGATGACCTCTCAGCCTCGTTCTCCAGCTTTCTCACCAGGAAGAGCAAGACCTGACCTTCCTGCTGGCGAGAAAAGGAACGAAGTATAAAAAATCCTGGAAACCAAACTGACAGGGGAGACCTCTGTGCCTTCCTTCTACATCCCGAGGAGGCAAAACACAGAACCAGCGGGAGGTTTTAGGGCTCTTTTCCTTCTTTGCAGGTCACTTGAAAATGCACTTTTTGAGAGGACAGATTTAGCCTCTGAAACCCATCGCATCAGTGCAGAGTGCAGAGGGGGAAGCAAGGCAGGAGGTCCCACAGCCCCTGGCTTTCCTTCTGACACCACTGCCCTGGGCTGGACCTGGCTGAAGGTGTCCATGGTCAACCCCGTAATTTTCTCTCTCTTCAGCTCCACTTTCCATTCCCAATGAGAACTGCACTTCCTTTTGGCTGTGACACTTCGGGAGCCCCATCCACGGTGGTGGCCCTGCTCCTGGGCGCCACGGCAGGGCAGCAGTGTGCCCTCCCTCCTGCACCGTCTGCCCCACTGTGGTGGGAGGATGCCGAAGGGGAAAAATGCAGCGTTGGCCACCGCCACGGCTGCTTTCAGCTGTGGTTTGCTCCTGCAAGGACATCCTGGGCTGTGTGGGTCACCTTCAAGTGGTGATGCTGCTGCCGTCTTGGGAGACACCTCCTGGTGCCGTAGCCACTGTGGCCATCAGAGGTGAACGGCAACCAGGACTGGTCCCAGTAAGGGAGCCAGGGCCACTCTCTCCTCCCCATCCTCCGTTTCCTTCTCCACATTATGCAGACCAGGGCACCCCGACGTGCTCTTAGTGTTTGGTGAGAGACATGAAGCAAAGTCCCTGCAAGCCCAGGGAAGTCCCCGTGCGCTGGTGGGGTGTCACAGCCTGTCCGGGGGTTGGCACGCAGCCACACACCTGAACCCACACACCACCTCTTCCCACTGCCCAAGGGCAGCCGGGGCAAACACTACGGTTGTCCTCAAGTCCAGTAAAATTTTACTTTAATTTATACCCCAGCGAAGAATGTATATACCAACATATATACCAATCCTGCTCCTGGCAAATTCAGCAGCAAAACCGCTGCTCGTTTCAGGGCTGGAGGACCCAGCTGGGACTGGGGGAAGAAATCCCGCCCTGATCACTGGTGTCACCCTGACCAGATGCCCATCGTCCCCGGGGCTCCCCCGCGCGAGTCAACGTCCCTCACGGGAGGCCCCGTCTCCTTGCCATGGTAGTCTGCAAAGATGTAACTCCGGCGCTAGCAGCTAGCTGGGTCTGAGACCCCCCCAAAACTGCACTAAGGTAGCTATTAAGCATGTTATTATGCTATATATTTATATATATCCTACATAGTATCTACTGCGCTGTATTCACAGGAGGGGTATCTCCCAAAGGGCAAACAGGACCATTTCTGCAGCATTGGGGAGGAGGGCGTGCGGCAGCACGGCCGTCACCCAGACTGGAAATAGCTTTGGGGGATTTTCAGGTTGTTTTGGTACATGTATTTATCCCTGGTTTCTTGTTTTATTCTGTTTTGATAAATCTATTTATTTGGAGATCCAGATCTGTCTGATAAATCCGATTAAAGTGTCTTCTCAATTCACCATCCTGTGTTGGCTCTCCTTTCCCTGGCAGGCTCGAGGGTTTCTCATGGGTCCATGTTACGGCTCTGGGGCTGTGCCAGGATCCCGTCCCAGCAGGGTCCACCACTCCGGCTCCCTGTGGTCACTCATGCACCCTCCTCGGGGTTGGGATGGTGGAACCGTGGCCTGGGTGATGTCTCCTTCACCTTCAGCTCCTGTGCAGGAGTGTGATGGCTCAGCCACACTCCCTTGGGCACATGGTGCAGGCGAGGACCACTCTGGCCCCGCTCTGCTGCCAAGAGATGCTGCAGGCTAGTGATGGAGGGACCAGGAAGCATGGAGATGGGGAGAGGATTCCCAAAAGCCCTGCTCTTGCCATGCATGATTCCCCTGGCCGTGCAGCCACGCTGGGCCAGAGCGGGCAGACGACCCCACTTTGGCTGTGCATGGTCAGAGAGTCCTGTTCAATACCCCTTTGGCAAATGCTAGCTGAGATAAGTGGACACCTCTCACCATCAACACAGCTGGGAGCCCCAGCTGCCTCCAGCTCCTGCTGCTGCTGCTCACCAACCCCATCTGCAGAGAAGGCCATGGTGGGGGAGAGATAGAGGCCTGTCCATGAAGGGGTGGGAGCAGGAGGCTCTCTGGTGGACGTCCAGGTCAGGACATGAGACGGGGCCGGCTGGTCCCATTGGGTCTCCCTTCAGCACGGAGACAACCATCACCCAGGCACAGGGCTGGCTGCTGCAGGGGACGCGGACGCTGGGCACAAGGTTATTACCCAGAGGACATTGCGTTGATGAGAAGCTGGGGTTTTGCAGAGAAACGTCCCAGCAACGACGTAGCCACATTTGCACGCCACAAGGATGCTTGCTTGTTGTGAACATGTCTTTGGGGGTTGGCATGCGGAGGAGAGCATCCTGCTGTGCGGGGTGGCACCGGCACAGCCCTGACCCTGCTTGGGTACGGTCTGCAGTCGTTTTGGGGCTGAAAACTGAGCTCAGCGCTGGCAGCTGGCACGGGGGGTCAGGCAAAGGCTGGGGGCAAACTCAGGCCAGGAAACGGGAGGTTCTGGCGTGCTGGAAGAACGCCTAAGCAAGCTGTTAAGTGAGTGCAGGTGCTCTCTCTTGGAGAGGCAAGCGCTCACGCGGGGCTGTAAAAGGATCAACAGCAAGAGCAGCTCCCACCCTGGGGACAGCCGTGCCTTCCCCTTCGCTCTTCGTTATGCTCTGCACGGCCAGGGGTCGTTGCCACACGCTTGGGACGTGGACCGACACCAGGCCTGCGCGTGTGCAAAGGATGGAGGACTTGGCGCGGGAGCGTCGCGAGCGCACGCGGGGCCCAGCCCTTGGCCCCGGAGCCGGCGAGAGACCAGGCGCGTCTCCAGCTCCCAGCCTCGGCCGCCGCGGGCCTGCAGCAAAGAGCAACCAGGGAGAAATGCGGCAGCGAGAGCGCTGGGGCACCGGTGCACGTAGACCTGGTACTGCTGTACCGGGCACTTCTGTTTTGGCAAGGTGAAGGCACCGTTCAACATTGCTCGGGCTAATGATAGCTAAAGCGGCAGGGACGGTGGCCTGCAGCCTGGATCCGCGGAGCAGGGAGTGATGGATCCAAGGAATCATCTGAACTCTGCTGGCAGGACACTGAGGTGTTTGCACTAGGGTCTTCGGGTGTGTGGCTAAGGGGCAGGGAGGCACGGAGGGAGTTGCACCAAGTGCTGAGGGCAGGTGCTCAAAAGAGGTTATATGGGGTCAAGGATTGGCTGAAAGGGGTTTGGGAGCAAAGAAACTTCCCTGCTTTGCAAAACAACAGGGCTTTGTTGAGGAAATACCTGGCTCCACATCCACTTCTGCTGACTGGAGACACCCAGGAGGACCCAGACAGCTCCTGAAGGGACATGGTGTCTTTTGGTGAGAAGCCAGGGTGTCCATGCTGTGCACGACAGCCACGCCGCAAGGATGCGTTCCCTTCATCCCTGCCACATCTCTCCCAGCGAAGGGTACCCAGGCATGTCTCCGACATCCCCACGTTGCCCTGTGCTGGGTTCCTGTCCCCCGTGCTACGCACCGTGCTGTGTCCAGCCATGGCTTGCAAGGCTGTGCAATGCACCCGGACATGGGACTGATCCAGTTAAATTAACCCAAGGAAAAACAAGGACCCCAACAAACTAGTGATGCTTTTTGAGCTGGTTGCCTGTTGGGAATCCCAGGAAGGGATGAAGGGGAGGGGCAGGAGAAGGGATAAGTCCCGGGTCTCGTCTCATGGCCGGAACAAGGCTGCTGAGTGCGTAACTGAAGGCGAGCGCCTGCGGGGAGGATGCTGCCAGTCCGCTGGCAGAGGCTAACCCTTCGCTCGTCAGCCTAATTAACTCACACTTGAAAGCTCTAATTGAAGCAGAGCTAAGGCCCAATTTAAGCTCATTTACCAGAAGTGGTGGATATTTGAAATGAGGTTGCCCAGTTGGGTTCCTAGGGATGGCCTCATTCCTGGGGGAAAATCTGCCCAAACCCTGCACTGTCCAGTCCAGATGAGGTTTTCTGTAGGTAGCTATGCGCTACCAAACCCAAATGCAGACAGGAGCTGTCTACGCAGAATCACAGAATGGTTGAGGTTGGAAGGGACCTCAGGAGATCATCTAGTCCAACCCCCCTGCTCAACCAGGGTCACCTAGAGCACGCTGCACAGGATTGTGTCCAGGCAGGTTTTGAATATCTCCAGAGAAGGAGACTCCACAACCTCTCTGGGCAACCTGCTCCAGTGCTCTGTCACCCTCACAGTGAAGAAGTTTTTCCTCATCTTCAGATGGAACTGCCTGTGTTTCAGTTTGTGCCTGTTCCCTCTCATCCTATCGCTAGGCACTGCTGAAGAGTCTGGCCCCATCCTCTCTACACCCTCCCTTCAGATACTTATATGCATTGATAAGATCCCCCCTCAATCTTCTCTTCTCCAGGCTAAACAGCCTTTCCTCATAAGGGAGATGCTCCAGTCTCCTAATCACCTTCATAGTCCTATGCTGGACTTGTTCCAGTAGCTCCATGTCTCCCTTGTGCTGGGGAGCCCAGAACTGCACACACTACTTCAGATGTGGCCTCACCAAGGCTGAGTAGAGGGGCAGGATCACCTCCCTCGACCTGCTGGCAACACTCTTCCTGATGCAACCCGGGATACCATTCCCTTCTTGCCCTGCTTCCTCCTTGCAGGATCCTGAACTCTACCGTCTCATAATGACCTGTAAGGGGTGCAACTTAGTAAATAAGGTAAGTGCTGTGGAAACAGAGCCTCTCTAACACCTCTTTATTACCCTTGGTAGATCCAGAATTGACTGACCTATGGTCTGGAGGCTGGTTGTTTCAGATATCGCTGTTTCATAGCAAAGCACAGACTCCAATCGCTGCTGTGGAGAGCTGGAAATGAGGTCCTGGCTCTGGTTCCCACCAGCATCCGGGAGCCCTTCTATGCACCATCCCAGTCTGATGTTGGACAGTGGTTGGTACTGGGTGCTCCATGGCCAGGAGAAGCCCTGCAGCAAGCAGGTATGGAGAAACCTACCTGGGATCAGATCCCTCCCTGGCTTTCATGCCTTACTAATTTATAGCTAGAGCATGGTGCATGGTATTTCTTCTAAAAAGCACCACATGTCTAAAGTAACCGCATCATCCATGTCAGTGCTGAATTGCTTTGGACCCCTGGCTAAGCTTTGCCTTGGGCAGGGTGTTTCAGAGATTAACGGTGTCTGTGCAACAGAGAATTTCCTTGGAGGGATGTTTTATGGAGACACAACAGAGAGATGGAAACTTCCAAGGAGAGGCAGTCCCATTCCAAGGAACTTCCAACTGAGAGATGATACTGCTGCCTGATGCTTTTCCTGGAAATGTGGTTCCAGTGCAGGGAGCATGCCAGCATTGCCCTGCTGTCTCGACTGGTGCCGTTGTTCTCCCGTGCCCTGGGTGCATACTTTTGGTATTGCTGCTGTTGTCCTTGCATTGAAGTTGGTTCTAGGAAACATGTTTGCTGGCCTGCGTGCTGCAGGGTTAGGAGTTGCACGCACCCATCATGAGAGGAAGAGCTGAAAGACTGAGATGATGCCATTTTCATGGGGTAACCACGGATGTGACTGATTTGCCCTTCCAGGAAGGTGGAGCTTTCTTTATCTCTCAGATCCATCATGTTGCCCTGGTCCTGGATACCTCTAAGCAGCATCTAGTCTTCTCAGGTGTTAGCTTTTCCACTGCCTTCAGTCTCTTAAGCCTCAGCCAGCTTTCTGTTGCCTGCAAGTCAGGCTTTCTGCTGTGTTTTGTCTATTCCTTTATTGTAGCGCTGCTTTGGGACACTATCATAAAAGGCACACCATAATTTTTTTACTGAGCAATAAAGCATTTTCTCGTTGGCTGCTGTTCCCCCTCACTCACTACGGCAGCACAAACCGAAGGGATGAGCTCGTGTTAGGCAGCAACCTGCAGCCACACAGGCCAAGTGCCCGATTCCACTGCCCAGCTCCTGGCGCATTGCTTTTTGCTGGTTTGGTTGGAGGAATGATCCTGGAGGCCGATCTGCTGGCGCAAGGCACGTCACCAGCTCTGCCCCCGAGCAGCATGCCATCAGAGGGATACAGCCACAGGTGGCATAGCACAGCATTTATCAACCTAAGGAGGCCCAAAGCATCTCCTCCACTTGCTGCCATGAGGCATGAAGGGTCCTTACCCATCTGAAGTGATTCCTGAGCCACAAGGGATGAGATATCCTGAGCTAAGGGGCAGACCCGGATCTCCTTCTAGATGACAGAGATGCACGAGTGGGTTTCTTAGGTGGGTTCCTCACCCTTCTCCATCCACCCTTCTCCATTCGTAACCTTTTGGGCCCTCTGGCTTTTCCTTCCCCACAGTGGCACAGGAGGGAGAAGACCTCAGCTTCATCTTGGGTTACTCTGAATGTTGGCCGGTGCCAGAGACCTTCATCTCTCCCAGGACTCTAAAAACAAACCCAGTACCAACAACCTATCAGGCAGGAAGGCTGGAGATGCACACAGGGTCCATGAGGACTGATATAATAAACTTCCCCTGCAGCACTCCCTGGTGATGTGCTGCTGAGCAGAGGCAGAGAGACTCGCTCTGGGAGTAAAACGGGCTGTGGATAATCAACTGCAACCGTTCCAGGGATATGCCAGAGCTGGCTTCCCCTGGGATCCTGCCCTGACGACCATGCCTCCCCTTGGGGGGTCCTCTTAGAGGCTGCTTTCCCTGCGGGGGCGTTTCTAGAGATTAGCCCTTTTAATTGGATCAGCAGCTGGTGTTTTAAACCCATCATTTCGCAGTTGGTCGTATCAGCTCCTTCTCCTGCAGGACTTGCGTCTGTGGCTCTCCGTTTGCAGGAATTAGGCCGTTTTCTTCCTGAACTATGAGGACAGGGTTAATTCGGGGACAGAGTTGGCACCTGGCACTGGAAAGCCTTTCATCTCTTGCGACAGCGAGCTCCTAGGGCACGCCTGGGCTTTCTGCGTCAGGTTTGTACATCTGCTGGCGTGGAAAGGACCTGCTCCGTGGCGGCGACTTGTGGTGCCGCTTCTGGTGTTTGTTGGGAGAGATTTCCTGGGAAGGAGCTGCAGCCACAACATGTCCCACCTCTGCCTCCCTGTGCACCAGCAGCCAACCCTCACCAAAATGACACTAAAGCGCTCATCCCACTCTCATCCCTGCTGGCTCCGAGTGTTGCGAGCCAACGGGCATGGTGCCGGGCAGCCTGTGGCCATGGTGTGGGGTCCAGCATGGATGGAACCATTCCTGGTGGGCAGCGGGGCTGGGACAGCACTGGTTTGCAGCTTGTAGAGCTGTATGGAGGGGGAAAGCCCTCTGCTCCCGCTCTCCCACCTGTTTCAGCCCCTTCCTTGGGGTTCTCCTGGTGCAAAGGCTGAGGTAGGTTATGTTAATGACTTTTTCATCCAACTCTATTTGTGCATCTGGCCCGGCTCTCGCTGGGGGCATTAAGGTACCCTGGCTCAGTCCAGGAATCATCGCTACCGCTTGTGTGTGTTCTCCTTACCCAAGGGCAGCTCAGCATCTTTGTACCCTTCCTTTACAGATGGGCCAGCTCCCTTACAGCTTCTGAGCGGGGTTTACAGCCCTGTCACTCTCCAGCGTTGCTGGTTGTGTCTTGCATTTCTGATCTGTACAAGGAACCGGAACAAAACCTTGCATTTGTGGCCGTGGTTGCATAGCCACGAGCAAGGAGGCGCCTCAGTTTGTGGCTGCAGAGACGATGCATGGTTTGGGAAACACCGGGCTCTCCTGAGATCTCCTTGTGTAACTCAGGATAAGTCCCTGCTCTGCCCTGCCCTGCCAAGAGAGGAAGGAGACCACATTTCTGTCGAATTAACCAGAGTGCACGACAGGGAATTTGAGCTGGGTCAATCCTTCATTCTGGACAATTGCTGATCTGGAGAAAAGTCTCTGGATAGGAACTCACCACCCATTGCTAATGCTACTGAGCTGAAGGACCAGTACATGTCTTGATGCTGTAGAACAGAGTTTACCTGAAGCACTGAGAGAAGAAAATCAGCAAATACCCAAATACAGTTTATCTGTATGGTACCAAGAGCTTTGGAGATTCAAATGCTTAGTTCAAGGGAACCTGACATGGACTAGGACACCAGCCCTTGCCTGGAGGAGGGCAAGACATCAGCGCCCCAGCTGTGCAAAGAGAAGGGCTCTCACACAAGGGCTGAGATGACAGTTGATGGGTTTTGCCATCCTGCCTGCATGTGCTCGATCTCTGCCAGCATTTTTTGGGGGTAGAATGACATTAATTCTGAGGGCCGTTGGCTAGCTGCTCTGTTTAACTTGCTGTGGACTCCTTGGGATATCTACAGGTGCATCCATGCAATTACCACAGCAGCATCTCTCCGTCTGAGAGGAGAGGGACTTGGCTCCATGGGGCAATACCAATGCACAGATGTGTTTAATGTGGCCTCTCTGGTCGGTGCAGTAGTTCTCTGCTCACTGCAGACCCTTCTCCTCAGGGAAGTTACTTTTTTATCATGTGTACGTAGGAGACTTTCACCCGTTCAGGTCCATCTCTAGCGGTTCTTCCAAACAGCAGCAGCCACCTCTTGCTGCCAGTCAACGTGAGGCCTTGCCCATGTACACAGTGCAGAAGAGGAGCGGGGCACGTTGCTGCTCCTGGGGCTCAGCTGTCTTTGCTCTGTGCTGAGACTTCAGTACACCAGGTTCAGGCAAGGCACTGGAGAACTTGCTTTCACTCTGCAAAGTTGCTCCAGAGAAGCTTCCCGTGTTTTTTGGACCTCTGGACCACAGTGCTGCTCACAGACCAGCAAGCTGGGGCTGGAAACCTTTGTTGAGAGTGGCTTCCTATGATCCCACAGCCTGGGAGGTGGACCACAAAGCCACCAGTGGATCCACCAGCCACTGCATGGGACACAGTGGCTGGCAAAGCCACCTACCAAAACATCATTCAGGAAAAAAGTCCTTCATAATTCACAGGCAAGTACATGAAATTGAAAAGGTGCCAGATGCAGATGCAGAAAACACACACGATCTATAATCGCAAGCTGCAGCTTCTTCTGCAGGACCTGTAGCTCCTGCTGGCTCTCCTTCAGTCACCTCACAGCTACCTCTCTTCTCCTGCTGTGGTCAGCTTTGTGTGCAATAACTATACTGCATGTCCCAGGGCCAGTGCAGACGAGCTGCGATGCTTTTGCTCTCCGCAGATCACGTCTGGGGACTGGGTCCAGTCTGGGTGTGCCAGTACCAGACCCCAAGCTGGTCGAGGCTGGAGCCCGGGACGTACGAGGAGAGCTGGGGTTGTGCAGCCGGAGAGGAGAAAGTCGAGGGGGATCTCCTTGCCATCTGTGACTCCCTGCTGGAACGGTGCACAGAATCACAGAATCACAGAATCACTGAGGTTGGAAGGGACCTCTGGAGATCATCTAGTCCAACCCCCCCCTGCTCAAGCAGGGTCACCTAGAGCACATTGCACAGGATTGCATCCAGGCGCATTTTGAATATCTCCAGAGAAGGAGACTCCACCACCTCTCTGGGCAACCTGTTCCAGTGCTCTGTCACCCTCACAGTGAAAAAGTTTTTCCTCATGTTAAGATGGAAGTGTCTGT
>NW_020450940.1:0-47120 GCF_003343035.1 Apteryx rowi
TGGTGCTTGCTCCTGGCCGAGCTCGGTGGCAGCCCAGTAGGAGAAGTGTCTGCTGCCCTGATGGAGTCTGCTCTGCCTCTGTGCTGCAGTGGGACCGAAGGAGGCTCTCCTGCTTGTGGCGTTTCCTAGCCCAAGCCTACTTTCCCAGGCTTAGTCAGAGGCGTGCTGAGAGTGTCACAGGGCCCCGTCAGCATCCGAAAGGTTTGTTTGGGGAGGTGATAAACCCGGGTGCCGCTCGTTGGCCTGCAACTAATGGGACTGAGAGTCATGGGAGGCTGTTGCCCCTCTTTTTTAGGGAAATCTGCACCGTGCAAACCCTTGCTCCAGCAGCTCCTCCCTAGCAGAGCACTGTGGGGCCTGGCCCTYCGGCCGGGAGGCACAGATCTCCCTGCTCCCACAGGCTGTGCAGTGCCATGTCCCCACAGCTAGCCCTGAGCGCGGTGCTGTAGGTCCTGGCCCTTGGGCCTTGCCTTGGGCTGCCCCGACTCCCTTTGGAGACACGTTTGGGAGGGCCGTGCTCCGCTCGCCGCAGGGGACTCAGCCCCTTCCACGTTCCCCTGTGGGGCCATTGGGGACAGCTGGCCCACCCCAGGGAGCAGCTTGCCAGCACCTCCCTGGGGTGCATACCACCCCAAAGGGAATAGTGCCTGCTGCTCCTGGCACCTCTGCAACCACTTTGGGAGCTTGAGCAGCCTTGCTTGGCCCCGCAGGCGAGAGTCTCCTCAGCAGCAACAGTCCTCTGCTGGGACAGGGGGGGAGCAGGAGCCTTTTGCGGATGCTGCTGCGTGTAAAGGCTCAGCTTTGGGTCTCCACACAACTGCAGCCCCCAAAACCTGCTTTCCTCTCCAGGTCAGACCAGAAGAAACAGGCTAGCCCCTGCTGTGTGCACTCTGGCATGGGACAGCACGACCTCCGCTCCCAGCTGAGGCGGAGGGTGCTCGGGTTTGACAACATGCTCTGGATGTGGGCAGGCACCCTGCTGACGTGGGAAAACAGGGACAGGTGCCCCAGGGGCAGCAGGAGGGACCATGGAGGAAAGCTCTGGAGACACTTGGAAGAGCAGCCGCACACATGCTCCTCTGCTCTCAACACCCTCTTGCTGCTTCTTTTCCCTCCCCAAACTGTTTTTAACTTTGGAGGAGGGTGACTTAAAATAAAATAAAAAAAGTCAACAAGTTGTACATCCATAAGCCAAGTAGTTGCAGCATAAGCATCGTTGCGTAAATATGTTAGACTATTTCTTCTGCAGTAACTTCAAGAATCTACAGCAGTAACACATCCAAGGGTGGAGAGAGCTTCAGGAAGGCTGGTACTCGTCGCCTCGAGGCTGTAGCAATCCCCAGGCAAAAAGCAAGAGGGCAGCAGCCTCCATCTCAAAGGTGAGTACAGTTAACTGGCCATCAAAATGCACATAGCTGTGCCTAGCAGCAAATAGCTTAGTTTGTAAATCAAAAACAGCAGTCAAAATGAAGATCCATGTTTTTGTGCTGTGGTGTTTTAATGACACTCCTTCCGTTTATGCCAGCATAAGACTTGGCAGACACTTGGCAGCTATATAAAACTGGCAAAATGAAAGCATCACCCTCTACAAGGCAAATTTAAGTGACCCTCTGGCAGTTTTAACAGGCTTAGGTTTAAAGTTTGTGGCCAGAGCTGATGATACACCACTCTCACACACTGAAAGAGTATCAAAAATATGCATTATGCTCATTTATATCAAAAAGAAGCCTGAAAATACCAGGATGCTTATACAGGAGTGCAAATATGGCAAAAAAAAAACTGCATGAAACAACCTTGCAAAGATAGTTTGGCTGGTGAGAAGTCATGGGCTGGGGATGATTGATGAGTTCAGAAGAGGGTGGAGATATCAGGAGGAGCCAAAGGTTGGAAACAAGGGCGACGGAGGGTGGTGACAGCAGCAGGAGGGAAAGGTTGGGACCAAGGGGTCTGGGAAGCTGCAGCTGGTGGGAAGAGGAGAGAGCTGGCCTGAGCAGGGAGGGAGGAGGAGGAGGTGGGAGCGGCTGTGCAAGGGGACGAGGGTCTGGGAGGAGGCCAGGACTTGCTGCAGGAGGCAAGGAGAGGAAGGCTGGGGCCGGGAGCTGAAGCAGGGAGAATCGAGGTCGGCTGCTCCGTCTGCCTCGTGATGGTGAAGCACATTGAGTGTTGGCTGAGCTAAACGCTGCTGGTGCTTGCTCCTGGCCGAGGTCGGTGGCAGSCCAGTAGGAGAAGTGTCTGCTGCCCTGATGGAGTCTGCTCTGCCTCTGTGCTGCAGTGGGACCGAAGGAGGCTCTCCCGCTTGTGGCGTTTCCTAGCCCAAGCCTACTTTCCCAGGCTTAGAAAGGCGTAGTGCCTGTGGTGTGACAGGCAGAGCAAAAAGCCCTCACTGCCCTGGTCAGGTAGGTCTTTGGAAGGCCAGAAAGCCTTCCGTAATGCTCAAAAGTGAACCTGGSTAGGTGGCAGCTTTCTGCAGGCTCTCTAAGGGAGCTTGCTGCTTCTTGTGGTGTTGTCTCTGATCCTCTCCGGCAGGTTCCCCTCAGCTTGTTTTAGGGAGCAGCGTTCTCCTGCTTTGATTTCCAGTGTCAGTCCCCACGCTGCTTGTTTGGAGAAGGCGGCAGAAAAGGCTGCTTTGGCCGAGGTATCTCTGGAGTAGAAGACACRTTGTGCCCCCAGGAGGAGTCCCAGTGCAGTCCCGTTAGCACGGGGGCTGCTAGGGGGGTGTTTGTGGAGGAGGGGCCCATGCTGTGGACAGAAGCTTGTGCGTGGCACATCTGGGTCTGGTGTGGCTGTGTTAATTCTCCTCTCTTGGCCAATCTGAAGGAGGAACRGCCAGGTCGCCRGTGGACACGATGGCTGCTGGGGATGCCCGGGAGCCTGGAGCTGCTGGAGYGGCTTGCTTGGGCTTTTGGACTTTYAGGGGAGCAAGTTGCCTGGAGTGGTTGGGCCCTGAGCGGGAAGAGTTTGCAAGTGAGTGGCCGTGTTAGCAGTGTCTGCAGAAATGCTTGGCTTGTCGCAGCCTCCCGGGTGCCAGCCCAGAGTCGGGGCAGCGTTCTCGCAGAAGAGSCAGTCCTGGCCTGTGACCCTGGCAGAGCATTTGCAGCACGGGTTTACTGAGAGAAGCCCTGAAAGCGGGAGGATTCCCACTGTTTCCRCAGGAGGCAGAGCTTGTCTGTGCCCCCCATCCTGCGCGGGGATGGCGTGCCGTCCTTGTGCCGTTTCTCTGGGTTTTTTTCCCAGCCCAGGCGCTTCCTGACCTCGTAACAGAGCACATGCACGGTGTCAGAGGTGCCCTAGCTGCCTCTAGGATTCTGCTGCCCTCAGGAGCTTCTGTGGTGATATGGTAGATCCCTGCTGTTTGTCTTGGCAGGGCGTCTTCCGAGCGCCAGGCTCAGGGCTGCACGCTGCCCTGTCTTGGTGCTCCAGCKGGCCCTCGTCAGGGCATTGGCTCGCCAGGCTCTGCAGCAAGGTTGCAGATGCCAGTGTCCTTGTGGCRGCTTCCAGAGTCTGTCTGCCMCRTCTCCGGTGGCCTTCAAAGGTCTGTGGTGCCTTGCTGTGAGATCTGCCTGGCTGTAGCTTCTGGGTCTTGCTGGTGCTTGGGCTTGGGTGGAGGGGGACAGGCTGTGTCTGCTATGTGCTCTGTGACCCCRAAAGGCTGAGGTGGAAATGCTGAGGGTAGCTGTGGTGCTGTCAGGTTGCCCTAAGCTGCTGCCCTCACAGGCTGGCGTGCAGCTGGCGCTGCAGGGTCTGAGAGGCTGCCTTTATAGGGAGTTGCCTGCCACCAGGTTGTCAGCATGTGTTCCCACACTGCCTTGTTCTGAGGGTGTTGCTGTGGRCCTGCAAGGCCACAGAAAGCAGGACAGACCTTGCTCATAGTGCAAACATTAGAGATCCTCAAAGGTGGAAAGCAGCAGCATGGATGAGAACAGGCTGAGCTGCTCAGTAACCCYCTTGTTTGGACCAGCAGGCAGCATTCACAGCCTCTGCTGCTGGGATTGGTCTTCCAGCCCATGGATAGTGCTGAGCTGGATGTTGTGAGCCTTGCCAAGTACTGTCATGGGCAGGGAGAGGTCTGCCTTCCCTCCTCTCCGAAACAGTGGGCTGTGGGAGAGCAATGCAACTAGCTGTTCAGCTACAGCTATGCATAGGGGTTCTGCAGGGCTGTGTGGCTGGTCAGGCATTTTTGAAGTGCCATCCTGCAGATGTCTTCTCTTGTGATCAATGGTTACTGCTGCAGCTGGGAGGTCGTCTGCTGGAAGTACTCTCCAGCAGCTGAGGAACACAAGGCCTTCCAGAGATCTGAGTTTGCCATGTCTGTGTGCTGGGGAGAACTTTGTTGGCCCTGCTGCTCTCTGACTCCATGCCAATCCATCTTTGGAGAAATAAGATGTTCACCGTGGTCCATATCAACAAGCAGCATGTCACAGGATCCTTGCCCCGTTGCAGGGCTTGAGGCTGACCATAGCACCTGCTCTGTTCCATGGGAAGCTGTTGAGCCACAGCAGAGGAAGCTCAGGAAGATATCCCATGTTGTCTCTGAATACTAAGAAGATTTGAAATTAAATTTGCTTTCATGTGTCTCAACACAAGGGCAGCACCAGTCCTCTGTTCCAGGGCTCTTTTCTGACACATTCCCAAAGGCATGGTTAAAGAGGGTAACAGCTGCCCTTCTCCTGGCTTCGCAGGGAGAATCCTTCTCGGGTTAAGAAGGGAGGTGACTGCAGGTGTTGTCTGGCTGTTGCCAGAAAGATGGGCTTGATTMTAGACTTTCCTTCAAGCCTTAGTGCAGATCACTGAAACCTTGCTCCTGTTGCCACAGGCTTACCTTGCAATTGCATCATCCACATCACCTGAAGTGTGGCTTGTGGTGGTGTTGATGGTGTGTGGTGCTGAGGGCCAAAATGCTACTGATCCATACTGAGAGGCAGCAGTAGCATGATAGTTTGTTACTGATGTGACTGAGTGCGTGGGATTGTTTTGCTTGCCATGTAGCAATGGTGATAGTGTTCTTGGAGTCTGCTTCCCTTGAGGGAAATGTTTCCTCAGGTGTGTGTTCAGCTTGGAGTTGTCCATGGTGGTAAACATATGTACAGAGAGGTGTTTGAAGAAGAAAGGGACCAGACTTTCTTGTTGTGACTGCTGTTGGTCCTTCTGAGTTTGGCATGGATGACCTTTGTCTTAGTACTGTTGAGTCTCATACCACATGTGTTTCCCAGATGTGCTTGTAGTTGGTCTGCTGCTGAGCACTGCTAGGGCATTCTCTCTGGCTTGGGTAAGATGCTGTCCTGGACTAGCAATGCTTTGGACCCTTTCCTAGGACAGAATTATTATTTTTTGTTCAAGTGACACCTCATAGCTGATTGGGGAGGAGTTATGCCGTCTTAGGGGGAYAGCAAAAAAGTAGGGGAGAAGGGGTCCTGTTAAATCTAGAGGATGCTGCTTAGAAGTGGTCTGAATGTGGGAGGCCATTTTCATATYTGTGGTTGTGCTGTGTCATTGTGAAGAAATGTAGGGCTATGTTAATGGTGTGCTAGCTTTGGCTTCCTATTGCTGTTGATRTTAATCTCAGTGCAATATTTGACTGCTGTCCTAACATCAGTATGTGCAAAACACTGAGGTGTTTAGTAATGATCAAGAGTTCACCRCTTACAAGAGCCCAGGTGAAGCTGCAAAAATCCCCCTTTATTTTTTTGTGACTGGTGAAGTTTGTGTTTTCCTCTAAAGATGTCCAGAGACGCCAGAGGTGGCTGGCCTCCTCACTAGCCCCTTGCTGAAGGACCATCGGCMGAGTGTGCTCAGTGCATGTGCAGTGGTCTTCTGTGCCCTTCCAGGAGCTGTCTGGCRTTGACAATGACAAGCTGTGTTTCCATGGAAAGCTGCTTTGGTGCATTTGCCACCTTGACTGCTGCAATGCAGTTTTTTATTGGGTGTATGTCTTTGGGAAGCACTTGCTCCTGGCCTTTGAGGTCCTTTCCCCAGCTGTTACTATCTGTCTTGCGTGCAGTGTAAGTGGTGTGCTGTGCACTGCTGTAATGTCTCCACTGTCAGAAGCTCATTGTGCTGAATGTGCTCCCAGTATAAGGTACTGCTTTCAGAAGGAGCATGGAAGAACATGTGCAAGCATGACTCCTGTGTCCTTTCTGTTGGAAAGTGCTTCTGAGAGCAACGCATTAAATGGTGTAGCAACAGTGTTTGCAGAAAGGCTTTGAATTCCTGTCTTTAGGTTTTCTGAAGCCTAACACTTCTAGTAGACTTGGACATGGCCACCAAGAAGGTGAGCGCAAGCGTACTTGCTGAAAAGACTGAGAAGCCAGTGAGATGAAAGACTGAATTGTCAGGCTGTCCGTGTCAAACATTAAGACTGTCGGTTGTGGATTTGGGCATAGATGCTGTCCCTTTTGCTACTGCCTTTTTACTGAATTTTGTGTCTCACAATAATCTGGTTAGCAGGCTGAACAAGAAACCACCTGTTGATCTGTCTTGCTACTGCCGATCAGGCTGTCTTCCAAGCCAGGACAGTGTCAATTTTGGTCTTGTGCAGAGTGCCAGCTAGAAGTATGTGGAATGTATTTTATTTTAAGTATAGGTCTTGTAAGCAAATGGGATGGTATTTAGAGCCTAGGAGCTGAGTTGAAGCAATTTTCTTTTTTCTTTCAGGCCTGAGAAGAGACTGACTATTCCACCACGGTTTCAGAAGGAGCTGCAGGTTCACCTATCCAGAAGCTCTTCTGTGGATCTAAATGGTAAATTTGCTTGTGAGGAGGTATTTTTGTCCATATTGCTGGTGTTGGACTAGGTGTTCTACTAAGTAGAACCCAGCTTGACTCAGTTTGAATGAAGATCATTTTGAGTGAGAACCAAATTCTGTGAATGAACTTCCTCACTCTGATGTCATGGTTCATGGGGAAACTTAAATAGTTGCTTGTCTGCCACTATTTATCAGTCTTTCAGAAAAATCCTTGTGCAGTAAATGTCAAAGCCCATTTTGTAGTGAGTAGCTTGGAAACAGAAGGAGTATGCTTAACTTCACTGTGAGGGTGTGGATCTGACCGAGGATGGTGAAATCCTGGCTTTCAGGAGTAAGCAGTCACATGAATACAAGCACACAAACCTACTTCTCCAGAAGAAGACCTTCTGCCTGTTTGCTTCCCAGCAGTTAAGCTTTGACAAGCTTGTCAAATGATGTTAGCTTTTTTTTGAGCCAGGCTGAGCTGTGAAGCTACAGGTCTGGTAGCAAATACACTTCTCTGGGAGGCGAAAGGAGTAGAGATGAGGGAGCAGATGAGCTAGTGGTATGAGCCTCCCATTTGCCTGATGACTGCCTTTCTTCTGCTTATGGACTGTGTGAAACTAGCATGGACAGTTACTGTTTCCTTCTTTGCTTTGTTGGAGAGGTTCTTTGGAGTGCAGTAGCACAGAGCAAACAGACCAAATCCTTGGTGCATTTTATACTTCTCTCTGAATTGAGGAAAATATTCTTGGATGTTTTGCTGCAGCTTTGCTGTTGTGCTTGTACTCAAAGAAACTATCTTGCATGCCTCTTGGGATGTTGCCTCAATGTAGCCTCTCAGCAGCAGAGGGCTTTCCTCATCTCTTCATGTGCTTGAGGCAGCATGGCTGAGGATTTTGGCATATCTGCACTGTCTGCCCGGATCCTTTCTGAAGAAACATTAGCAACTCCTAATGAAAATAACTGTAGTGGTGAAAATTCAGCTGAAGATCAATAGCTTACTAAATGTATGAGGCTTCCATGTCTCGTTCCAATAGAAAGTGAATGAAAAGGTTCTGCTGTGCACAAGAGCAGCATTTTAGAGTTGGTGTTATACTGGCAGCTCTCATGTTTCACTTTTTGTCATGTGTGCCTTCAACTGTCTTTCTCCCTGCTGTTGAGATGACTATTTCCTTCAAGGCTGTGTTTCTGTTTAAACAGATAACTTGAATGCATCTGTTCTGGAGACGCATAGTGTTCCCTCTGGCCCTTCTGCTCCTCACCTCAGTGAAGTTCAAAGTCGCATTAAGGAGATTCTGAGCAGGTACAGCAATGGTATCTGGCTGTCAAAAATGCCGCAGGTTTACCAGCAAATGTACCAGGAGGAACTTAGCACAGCAGTGCTCTATCAGCTTGAATATTGGCCTCATGTGTGCACGGTAAGTGTTGAATGTCCTTTTTGTGGAAGATGTCACTACCGTTCAGATTCCTGAGCGTTTATTTGCCATACTTTGTTTTAGGTAGTCCTACGTTTTCTTTCAGGATATGTAGCAGTGACAAATTGAAACAATGCCTTTGAAACAACAGCCAAAGAGCCCTTTTGGCTAGTGTGGCATTGCTTTGGAGGAGAAGAGTTGGCCTCTGTGGCTTGCTGGAGTGAATGCTCAGTACTGCTAAGCTACCACTTTTGACTGACTCCAGCACTGACAGTTCAACCAATTGCTGATGACCCTTCCCCTCTATGCCATGCTTTTTTTTCCCTTGGTTTTATGCTTTTCCATGTTGGGAAGTGTTTTCCTCTTGAATCCCTGAGCTACCAACAATCCAGGTCGTAGCAGTCTTAGGCCTGTCTGTCATTTTATATTTCTGTAGACTTCTCCACAGCTCTTTCTCACATCTTAAATCAAGGTTACATAACTCTGCTGTGTAGGTTAGGCTTGTGATGCAGTAGCAGATGAATGCTAAGTGTGATAATGCTGGGGGGGGGAAGGGGTTACAGCTCACCCCTTTCTGCCCCCTGCTGAGAGCTGTTATCTTTTTGATAATCAGAGGCATCCTTGTCCTTCATGTTAGGATCTGGTGTCAGGCTGGGGGTCCACTTACAGCTCTATCTTGTGAGTTGCCATCACAGCTGGGTTAAGGGTCTTCAGTCACAATGCTTTTACTTTCACTCCAGTCTTTTTTTCTGCTGCCATGGTTCATTCAGGGTATAATGCTGCTTTACACCAAGGCTTTGTTTACCTAATGGACCATTCGTATTAATGAACACTTTCAACTTCATGAACGTGTGTCAAATCTAGACACCCAAAGGGTACTGAAGTAGTGAGGTTCTCTGCCTGCCTGAAGTGACTTTTCATATATTTTATCATATAAAAACTTTAAATACAAAAAAGTGTTTCACTGATATTAAACACTTACTCTTCAGAGATAGCATTTGTGTATGGTGTTCTAATGCACACATAAATTGCATTTGTCCCATCTTACTGCACACATCAGTAACTTGTGCAAATAGCAGAGGTTTGTTACGAAGTTGAAGATGAACGCCTATGTTATCCAGAGAGCAAGCTGTTCTGAGTTACTTAATTTGTGTAGCAAACTTTAATCTTATCTTTTTCTTAGGTAATGTTTCAAACAAAATGCCACTCTTCATCAGGGATCATTGTCCATTTGCTTGTTGTCTGTTGGGTGTATCTCTTCTGTCTAGCAAGTAAAGGAATTCATTTTCAGCATGTCATTAAATCTGTGGAAGCATACAGGCTGTATAGTACAACAGCAATCAAAACCACCAGGTTCTCTTGGCACAGTCAGTCTTATTGCAGAGAACTATTAACAAGCCTGTAAAGCTGCCCTGAGAGTTTACTGACTTACCTAAACCATAGTTATGACTCTGGCATGGAGAAGCTTGAACTAGGATTCAGGCCTTCCTATATGAAGACTACCACTTATTGCATATATATATGTATGTGATATATGGGAGGATATATATACATGTGTATGTATGCACACACGTGTGTGTATATGTATACATATGGGTGTGTGTATATATACATATATATGTACATGTATATATACATACGTGTGTGTATATATATAAAAACGTTATTCTCATCAGTTTTATTCTTGTGATCTGCAGGTAAACAGCTGTGTAGGTCAACAGCTGTGTAGGTCCTATGAAATGCCATGGGGCAGACGTTAGTATTAGTAAAGATGGTTCCCTCACTAGTTCCTAAACGACTTGGACCTGGCTTGGTATGTAAATAGAGAGGGTCTGCTGGCCTCAAAAGAACAGGAAAATGCCTGGTGTTTCTCTCAGCACCTTCTTAAAGAGACAGCGCATACTCTAATAGAATGTATGCTGATAAATAGTAGTTTAGTTACAAACCAGGAAACAATAAACCCTGTAACATTAGTTCAGTGACACTGAAAGAATCACTTCAGACCTCTGCCATGGACAGCATCAATTTTGAATAAATCACGTGGCTAAACTTTCCTCTGAAAGAAAGGAATTTCCTTTTTTCCTTCTAGGAAATAATCATTTTTGTGTTCAGGTTACAACCACCAGTAACAAATTTCCTAGCTAGAGAACTGAAGTCCCCATAAAGTACCATAAATTACAGACTGACAATCTTGCTTTCAGCCCCCATCTTTCAGTCAAAAAGAACTACTGCAAAGAATTGAGGCTGCCAACATTCTTCACCAATTTGTTACTGCCACTAAGTTAATTTGCTTGAATGTATTTATCTTGCTTGCAGCATCACATTTTGTACAGCTAAATGCAAAGTATGAAGTAATTATTTAGTGGCTAGCATTCATATATAATAGTCAAGCTTTAATTAGCAATTGTGCTAGGAATATGTATGTTCTTATACCACCCTTATACAACATCCAAAAAGTCTTTGCTGGTCAAGCAGGCCTCAGTTAGGAGGAGAAGGATCTGCTTCGACAGCTCCCTGGGTCAGGTCCTTGAGGCTCCCAAGTTGTCCTCTTCCATCTACAGCAAGACTAATAATCTGGAGGGGAAAAAAAAAAGACCCATCTGACTGCTGGTGACTAATCCACTTTTTTCTTTCCTTTTAGAATTTTATACCTTCCTGTTTTGATGGATTTTTTTTTTTTTTTTGTCCCACATCTTTGAGCTGTTAATTGATTTCCACTTCAGCAATCCAACCTCTTTTTTAATYTTTCTCATATCTTTTCTCACAAATTCACATTTTCCTTTAGAATTCTGAGTAGAAGTTATGTAGCTGTGCTGTGTTTGTGCTTAGCCTTGGATCCTTGGGATGCAGGCAGCTGAACCACCGAGAGAGTACATTATGGAAGTGTTTAGAGAGGAGGGGTTACAGGCTTGTAAACAAAAAAGTTCATTGTTTTTGGAAGTCACAAATAACCAGAAGTTAATAGTAAATATTTTTAGTACTGGTAGCATGCCATGGTTCCTTTTGCAGTCTAGCTATAAACTGCCTTAGTGAATGTATGCTTTTGGGGCTTTTTCTTATATTTGCTTAACTCTCCCAAACTTCATGAACATCTCTCGGAGCCGCCAAAGTTATGGAGATTCAGGAGAAGATTAAATTCCTGCATCTCTTATCAGAACTTCTACTTGAATTTCCAGAGTTCTTTCCCAAAAGCTTTTAGAGAGATTGGGCAGTCCTAGGGTAATAGGAAAGGTCCTAGCATGGTTATATAACTGGATAAAAGTTTGGGAATGGCATAAGACAATATAATAGCATGGGACCATAGCAAGGGTTAAAAGCTTGGTCTTCAGAAAGGCAGAAAGTCATGGTGGAGCTCCACAAGGGACACATGCTGGTCAATATGGTCATAAGTGACCTGGGAAAGGGCTCAAATACAAGATGAGTTTGCTGATGATACAAGAATATTCAGGACAGTAAAGAGCAGGGCTCCTGAAGAATTGCAGAACTCTCAGATACTGGGTGGCTGGCCCGTAAAATCACAGCTGAGGCTTAACTTCAACAATGGATGTGAAGGATTCAAACATTATATTAAAAAATGATGGGCTCTGTGCAGACTGTCAGACTTGGGAAATGAGGTCTTGGGGTTATAATAATGTTTTGGAAATGCTGGCATTGTAGGAAAAAAAGCAAACAATAGGAAATGCTAGAAAAGGAATAGAGAACAAAATAGCAAACACTGTGCTGCTGGGGAAATCTGTTGTGTAAGCAAGCATATGTCAAATACAGTTGTGCTCCTCTCATCCCCGCCTAGCAAACATGGAAACAAAAACTCAGAGGTATAGCAGAGTGAATGGGTGATTCAGAAGGGTAAGAAGGGTACGGAACAGTTAAGTTAGATGATGTAGGTGGGAAATGAAGAAGATATTGGCTATAAAATAAGTGACCTGGAGGAGGTAAATAAGGGAAATGATTGTCTTCATGGATTCAAAAGCAACTGAATATACTCTGAGACCAGGGATCATCAGTTATGAATTATTTAATTCCAAAGAAATGGTCTCTGACTGATAGCCCCTGAGTTGTGAGGTGTCTGAAATGGGAGGAAGATGTATCACTACGCTTATCCTATTTCCTRTGCTGCTGTTGCTGCTGTTGAACAGAATGTTAGGCAAGGAAAATTTTTGTTTTGATCCAGTACAGCTGTTCTAGTCTGCTGGTTCAAGCCTGCCTATGCTTAATTACTTCTGATTCTTTCAAGAACGGTGTTGGTGCCAGCTTCTTTCTGATAGTGGCTTTTTTGGTGTTCAGACATCAAACTGAGAAGATAACAAAATGTCAGTCTCCTGAAATGCTTGTCAGGTGAAGCCATCCTCCGTCATCTTTCCTAATCTGTCTTCCCAAATTCTTTYGTGCAGTTAGAGAGAAGATAGAGCAGATAGTAGCAGCAATCTTTTAATTGTTAGAAGGAGAGGATGCCTTCTCCTCTTATCTCTGCTTTTTCTGTAGCAAGGCCTGCCTTAATTTTTCTCTCTGGGATCTTTAGGAGCTTGTGCAAAAATAACCTCAGTGTTATGAATTTGGAAATTCTATTTGTGCTGGAGAAGATGCACTTGCTTTTCAGTATTTATAAAACAAATATTTCCTTTTTCTCATAACATGCTACTGGCCCTGGCTACCTACCAGCGTAATCATTAATCTGTTGTCATCAGATGGCAGTTTAAACTCGGGCGACTATGCTTCCTCAGTCAGTTGTCTGTCTTCTTTTTTAATAAGTCTATGGCTGAAGAATGTGCAATATCTGAGCATATTCTTTAGTGAACTTAATGACTATGGTGTTGAATAGCTGGCTGGTGTTCGTGCACGTGCTTCTCAGACTGGGGAGTGTTTGGTTGGCTACTTGTTCTAAGCTGGAGGTTTTGCCCCAAAAGGGAAAACTTACTGTTCTTTGCTTTGTCTGTCAAAAGTCTAGGATGGTGCTGAGCAGGTCCTAAAGGCTATCTGACTTCTTGCAGGGACAGAACTGGAAAAATTTTGGAGGAAAGAAGGGAGGGAGTGTTGGTTGCTTTTTTTTTTTTTAATCAACTTATCCTGCTGTCTTATTAAGCCTTTGACTTTGCTATCAAGGAATGTTCACAACTTTTATAAACTTCATATGATGAGAAAAATTCCAAGGACTAAATAGTGACAGAAAAGGGAAGAAAACTACTTCTAAATATCTATTCCTGGGCTGTATCCTCTCCCCGAATGAACCTGATACTGTGCCCTACTTGGTCTGGCAGCTGAATGTTTACTGAGCTGTTCAGAATTAATTGCACAAGACAGCTCAGAGGAGAGGAGGTTACCATAGTAACCAGTTGTATTCCTTGAGCTACTTTAGTTCTGTCAGGTTTTTACTTTCCAGGATGGAATTTCTCTACCGCGRTTCAGCAAAGCGATGCAAAAGACATCATTCTCAAAGAAATGGATTTGAGAGTATTAAAAAGTAAGCTCTAATTACATTTAATGCAYAGTGTGTGTTTACAAGCTGAAGCATACTTTGCATTTGGAGCAGAAGGTGGAGTGGGTTATCAAGGCTGGTAGTATGAATGACTGCCAGGTTGCAGAATTTTGTGCTAGCCCTACACACTGTCTGCTGCAGATGAGCTCTAGCATTGTAATAGGTGATTTTCTTTGCCTTGCTCACTGAAGAGGTCAGTCCTTGGTCTGGCACTTCAGGTGGCCTTTTAATGGGTGTCTCAGTGCTATACATAGAGCCACTAGTCGCTGGGGACGGAGTTCAGGAAACAGAAGTGTTCTGTCTGGAAGGCCCCTAGATGTGCTGTGTATATGCCACCAGGGCAAAATACAGTTTGTATCTGCCTCGCTGAGTAGATCGTATTTCWTAGGACATGTGGAAATGGGGATGGAGAATGAGCCAGTGAAGGACATAAGATCCAAAATAACTTTGTGCACGCACAGTGCTCCAGGAGGCTGTGACCAAATGTTCCTGAAGCTCAGTTTCACTGAGCAGTTAGACAAGGTACTGAGCCACCAAATGAAGTCAGTCTGTTTGATATCACCATCCCTGTTCCTGCTTCTGACCACATACTCTTGCTACTTTGTGTGTGTGAACCTTGCACTTCCCTGACCCCCTTCAGAAGATTTCACTGGGTTACTGAGATGAAAATTAATCCAGACAAAAACATTTGTGGGTGAATTAGCTGGCAAAGGTGTCTGCTGGTCCTCGAGGCTGACACAAGGGTGTGAGTGGTAAGGACTGCACTCAGCCGTAGGGAGTTGTTAGATTGGCTCGGCTGGCTTACTGAATCGTACAGTTTGACTTCTTGCAATTGTGTGTTTGTAGAAGCCAGAGCCTCAAAAGCATGAGGGGCTATGAAGAGTAGTTATCCTCCTTGTGATGTGCAAGTTAGTGAACAGGGTGGGAGAAGGAGGAGAGAAGGAGGTAAACTTAAGACACTCTTGAATTTTGCAGATCTTACCACCCTGTTGACCAGGCCTGAGCACTGGCTGAACCTAAACAAGGATATGTTAGCAGTAACAGAAAGCAGACTTTCTTTGGTCTCACAACAAAAGAAAGTATAGACGTATGCCTAGTGTGACATGTGTTTTAGTGCTACAGCTAAAATAAATAGGGAAGCAATGAGTACTAGAAATAGGCTTCAGAGTGATTGCGGCATCTGAAATGTGTTGTAACAGGCCTGAAATTTTGGAAGGCAATTCTTAGATACTGATAACTGAAATTCAAAACTGAACCAGTTCTTCGAACACTGCATAAACATCTCCCAGTTGACATGTGGTTTGGTTGAAGACAGGTTTTTTAAAGTGTCCTCATGGCATTTAGAGCAAGATGTTTGGTATTGACACTTCCCATGCAAAGCAATTGACTGGATATTAGACTAGGACCTGAAAAGGCTGGAGTAGATCCCAAGGATATATTATGTCTGGATGATTTAAGGGGCTTTCACAGTCTTGTAAGAGAAGTTGTTGCAGCTCCACAGTTTCTAATGAGTGAGAAGTTTCCACCCTTTCTGTGGAGAAGGAAATACTATTTATGCAGGAAGTGTCAGATGTTTGCCTGCTTTTCCTAGATTTACAATATGAAGCACAAACTGTTATCCAGAGTTGGCTGCCATAAATAGGGATGATATTAGTCTGCCAGAACAGAAAAATAGTAAGGGTAAGGAAGACAGATTTTTATTTCTGTAAAGCATGTAAATCCTTATAATTAGCTACTGTGAACTTTGAGCTGGAAACTTCAACCAGGCAATAGTCAAATAGTACTGGAGTTGGTTAAAAGCTTTATAGAGCAGTTATGTAAAATGTCAGGGGGATATTGGCTCTCATTTCAATTTCTGTTAAATTCACAGGGCACTGCATGTTGTGATGCTGTTCACCATCTGAAGTTCTAGGTGGTAAAAGTGAATAATTCCTTACTTGGAATTTGGAATAGGATGGTGGGCAGAGAAGAAAGATGGTTTCTCTCTCAACCAGATGTATCTTGGAGACTGAAATAACAGACAACATAGGCATGCAGCAGACTAAGAAAAGTTGTGGGGGCTTGGTAGCATATTTCAGGTTGTAGTTTGATTTATGATCTTTGGGGTGCCAGCAGCTTGAAGAACATTTGTCAAATAGTAGCAATATGTTTGGRGATGGGAAGGCAATGTTCCTTTATATCTTTGTTAGGCTGGATGGGATGAGTGAAGGGAAAAGTTCTTTATAAAGTCTGCTGCCTTATGCAGTGGGGATTGACAGCCTTTCAGGAATGGTGCATGAGACCGTTTTCTTTCCCTAAATTTTTTTTTTTGCATGTATATGAAGCAGTGTAATAGGTTAAACAGCTGCAAGCTCAGGCTGTTGCTTTCAGAGGCAGCTGCTTAGAAGAGCAGGGAATACCTGAGGAACTGAGGGTTAATTTTGAAGCAGCATTTCTCTACTGCTTGGAAGAGCTGTACTAAAGAATGACTGGAAGAAACAGTGGGACCTGGAGTTGTAGTGGCTGCTTTTGACAAAGAAAAGATGCTGCCAGCCAGAGGTATGGATGCAAGGCCAGGAATACCTTCCTCAATGCTTTGAGCTCCAGCTTGCTAGGTACCAGAACTTCATGCACTCTTAAGGAAAGTCAGGTGGAGATAAGAGCTGTCTTCACACTGAAGCATTGGTTTCAGGTGCCTTTCAGCAAAATGTGTCTCTATGCAGTCTTTGGCATGTATGCCCTAGCTGTCAACTTGTGTATTATACCCTTAAACATGGTCTGAAAGAATCTATGAATCACACTTCCGATGAATTAGTCTCTCTGAATCAGTGTGAARGTTCTGATTGTTGTGTCTTAGAACAGTCTTTAAGGATCTATTTGATACCAAACATAATGGAGCCAGATTTTACTGTCTGCCACAAAATACTAACAGTAGTTAGTAAGTAGTAGTAGTAGTATCAGTTATCTGCCACAACTGATACTAAACACCAGCTTCCACTGTGCATTTCATTTCTCTGCTTTGTAGAAGAGTGGCAGAAAAAAGCTGCTTAAGATAATCGTGAATAGAACCTTGGGAAAAAAGTCACAGAAGGACACTTTTTCCTGACTAAAAACTCTCAGTTCAAGGAAATTTTTTTCCCCRGTTCCTATTGGGAAGTATGCTGATGCTCTAGGGAGGTTGCCAGTGTACCTGCTCTTCGATCACCACTATGCTCAATAGTTAGATAAGGCTGTAAAGCTCATCTTGATCATCCTGGCATAACAAAGTGGATCCTTTCTTTTGATCATATATATTGATGTAGTAGTTTAGTTGCACATTTGCAAGCACACTTGTAAAAAAAGCTTTTGTCTTAGAAGCCCATACAGGAGCGTGACTGCCCCCATCCCTCTATATGTATATGTGAAAAGGAATGGACTTGCTCTTCCCTTCCATTTTCCTCAGATTACTCAATTCTTTGGTTTGCAGCATCAGTGTTTATTTTGGGACTTTTTTTTAATTTGAAGCCGCATTATTATTTTGGGATCCTGATTTTAATTTTTCAGAGCTCCCTCTGTTACTCTGTTTATTTCTGTTATTCAGACTCAGGACAAACATGTCTGTCCTTATTTTTCTTCTGTGTAGTATGGCTTCAACCTGTTTGGTCTTAAACAGTGTTGCCCCAATAACACATTCTGACAGGCATTGTCACTGCTCTCTGGAGAGATGACAGCAGGTATTTTGCACTTGCAAAGCCAGCCTGCGAGCCGTACTTACGGGCAGCACCGTACTGCCAAATCTACAGATGCCACTGGAAACCAAGATGAGATTTGCCCTGAAGAAAGGGTAGCTGATACAAAGTCTGTCACTCACAAGCAAAACTGCTTACAGTTAAAAGCTTCTGTACTATTAGGCATCGCTGAAGATCTCTTGGCCATAGCAGTGACTGGAAGAGTCTGTTGTATCTTGACTGTTAGCTTCAATGCAAGGAGTAGTAGCCTAAGGACATCCACCCGAGTCTACTTACTGAAGTAAGCTGAAATAGCAGTGTTTTCCTGCCTCTCAATGTTTGGCTGTGTCAGCATCCACAGTCTCTTCAGAAGAGAGATTTGATGCCTATAAAACCTCAGAGCTATTATTGGAGTTAAGAGGCTTAAAAGTCTCTAAGGATCTTCTTTCTTCAGTCTGCTGCCAGTCTCCAGGGTGTGAGGTTTAGAAGTCCAGTCAGCTAAAACTCATTCATCCCTATTGCAGCACCAATTTAGAAAGAGCTGGCCAAGAGAAAAGATGCATAAAGGTAGACTCTTGCTTCTGGCTTTTTCAGGATAATCTGCCATACATCCTAACACAGTCTATTCATACAGATTATGGTCCTAGTAATGCCAAGTATTTTATGGAGCTAAAAGAATAATAGTTTCCTTGGCTTGTCTTTTAAACAAATCCCTCAATCTTGTGCACAGCCATTTTGGATATCCTTAACTTGTTTTCTGTGTCTAGGATGTTATTACCTGCCAAGGAGTGTGTCCTGATATCCTCTGGGCCACTTGCTGTACTTTGACCTATTGACTCTGTTTTTCAGGGGAGTGTGCAGGGATGTTATCCCTTGCAAGTATTTAATACCTTTTTTTTAACCAAACTCCTTTCTTTGACTGTGATTCAAGGAACACAGTAAGATATCTGCTACCAGATGTTACAAATGCTTCTTCTGGTGAAGGAAGAATGTCATTTTGTATTGTTAACAATCTCGTCATCAAAAAGGTCCTTGATAGCTTCCATGAATTACTGCCGCAGCGATTTTTGCAGAGGCTCCTAAGTAGCAGCAAAAGACATGGAAGAGGTCATGGTACTCAGTGCCTTGTCTGCCTTGGTTTCTACTGGTGAGATTTGCCCTCAGACCTTCTTGGTACCTAAACCTAGGAACATAATCTCTGGGAGCAAAGTGTTACCCACAGTTAAGGAAGATCAAGTTGGGAACTGAAGCCATCTGGGTGTCGGTGCTGAGGGAGCTGGCTGATGTCATTGCAAGGCCATTCTCTAGCATGTTGCAAGATTGGGACAACTGGAACATGCTAGAGAATCTAGTTCTTGAGGTCTGAAAAAAAAAATCAGACATTGCATACATTTTCCAAAAGGGCAAGGAGAAGGATCTGGGGAACTCCAACCTAGTCACTTACTTCCAGGCCTGGGAAGATTCCAGGAGCAACTCCTTCTCCTGAAGCATGTGAAGGACAAGGGTGTGGAGAAAGATTGACAGGTATTTGCTAAGAACAGCTCATGTCTGATCACTCAGACTGCCTCCTCTGAAGGGATGGGCTCTGTGGATAAGAGGAGAGCAGTGCATGGTGTTTCCTTTGACTTCTCTATAAAGGCCTTTGACACATTTTCTCATAGTCTTGTTTGCACCTAAGTGGTGGTGTAACATATGGGTTTGATCAGTGGCCTAAAAGGTGGGGTGGAAAACTGGCCAAACTACTGGGCTTCAAGGGTTGTCATCAGCAGTATGAGGTCCAGTGGGCAGTTGGTTACTAGGGGCATGCCTCGGGGGTTGATGCTGAGGCCAGTCTGTTTCTTAATAAACTGAATGAGGGGATGGAGTGCATCTTGGGAAAGTCTGAGGATGATACCATATTGGGAAGACTGATATGCTGGAGGGGAGGGCTGCTCTTCAGAAGGACCTTAACAGGCTGGGACTAACAGGAACCTCCTCTCTCTAAAGGCTCTTGGGAGTCTTGGTGGGCAGCAAATCAGACTGGAATCAGCTGGGGGGCCTTGCAGCCTCTGTCTGGACTGTCTTAACAAGGGTGTGGGTAGCTGGTAGAGGAAAGGGATTCCTTCTGTTTTGTYGGTACCTCTGAGCCTGATGCACCTGGAGTCCTGTGTCTGGTTTGGAGCTCCCCGGGGTAGAACAAGGCAGACATTAACTGAACAKTGTAAATTCAGCAGAAGCCACCTAGATGAAGAGGGGAGCTAGAGAACAGCACATATTAGGAAAGGTGGCAAGAAATACYTTTGTTCAGCCTAAGGAAGAGAAGGCAAAGGCAAGCTCTTCTGGCTGTCTTCCCCTCCCTCGTGGAAAGGCATAGAGRATACAGAGCCAGGCTGCTCTTGGAGGTGCACACTGGTAGGACAGCAGGCAGCAGATAAGTTGCAACACAAGGCAATCCCAGAAGATCAGAGGAGCCCTTTTTTCCTCGGAGGGGTGCTCAACCTCTGGAAGAGGAACCCAGTGAAGCTGTGGGATCTACAATTTTGAAATCTTCCCAATTCAGCTGCRCAAGACCCGGAGCAACCTGATCTAGTTGGTTCTGCTTTGAGCAAGTAGTTGGACTGTGTGGCCTCCAGAGGTCCCCCCAACTGAAATTTTTTGTTAGTGTTTACTGAAGGTYCTCTAGGTTCTGCAAATCACTTGATGCTTGACCTATCCTCCCTTCTTAGGAGTGATTGTATGGCAGTACCTGTAGTTAGATTCTGTTGTGGAATAACTCCCTTTGGAGAAGAAAAACTTACTTGGTGTATACATTCATATAATGCTGCTCTTGTTGAAGGAGCTCTGTAATTACCAAGGGAACTTAAGATGAGCAGAGGACATGACTTCACTGGCTACCATCCTTCTCTAKCTGAACTTCATTAAGCACAAATAAGAGCCTGTATACTTTTCACAGGCCTCTCAATGTCAGATCCCACTTTGACTTTACCGTGTTGGATCTTCAGGTCCTGGTATTAGCCTTAATTTGTTTGGRATGAGTGTCTTTACAGTAACTATTTCCTCATAATAAAGAATAAAGGTAGGAGACATAGACCTAAGATTTTTACACAATCTGTACTTACCTATACTCATTCCTCTCATTTGACATTCTTGGGTCAGGTAACAGGAACCTTTCAGACAAAGGCATTTTGTTTGTGCATTTGTAGTTATCCATCCATTCAATTTGTTCTTCACTGATCTAGCTCTGGAAAGGGCTTAGGTGTGATGTTTGTCTGGGAAACCGAATGTGTCTTTCCTCTAGGGAAGGAATGTAAAAGTGGAGCTCTATAAACCTTAAGTTTTATTTACTGCAAGAGTTGTTCTTGCTTGAGGATTATGGTGAAAGCAGTGATACTTTGGTTGTCTGAAATCTACACAGACATTTGTTCTATGCTATGGTTAGGCCGATCTTGGTTGAAATTCTGTAGATTTAACAAYGTGGAATTTTATTGTGAGTTTGTCCTTACAGTTCTCACAAATATTGCTTTCATGGCCGTGACTTCAGACTGTCCAAGATGCTTATTACTGGATATGGGGAAGGGGAGAGGCATATGGACTTGCAAAGAATCTAGATCTGGAGGGAAATTATAGGTGTGTGGTCAAACTTAAAAYGATCCAGAATTTTCTTCCTTAATTTCAGAACTTGTCTAAATAAAAGCATTCCCTGTATGTGACAGCAGATATTGTTTATAGTAGTGTCTGGCAGATGACCTCTCATATCTGAAGTATACCATCAAATCCCTTTTCCCTCAGTGAATTGAGATGGAGTCTTTTGTTTATAATTGGCTGGTGGAAGAGATCTTATGTTCAAGCAGTGTATCATTATCTTCTGCTTCTGCTAGGAGATAAAAGATATTTACTCTTTTGGAAGCAAGTCTTAATTGTAATACATAGGTTTCATATTTGCTCTCTACTGATTTAGTCATGTGTGTTCAGTAACCCAAATAAATGGAGGAGGAGGAGACATGAAAAGAAATGACTGCTCTGCAGTAATTGCCTCAAGCTGAGTTCCCCGTGGATGTCCACCTTGAAGTTTGTATAAAATGCATGTTATAAAATTTATCAAAATGGTTTAGATTGGGACATAACTGATTCTTGATTCTACTTTTTATTTTCTAAGGTGGAAAAAGTATGCACAGGTGATCATATGGACGGACTCCTTTATCCTGCTAAGAGGATACCACCCTTAGTGAAGAGTGATATAGAGCAAGGAAAAGCAGCTCAAAATGTTCCTTCTTCAAAAGTGGACCCTTTGTTAAAATCAAGCATGGAAACCACATCTGCTTCACTTAGCAGTGACTTCAAGCAGAAAGTTGTCAACATCTTGCTGAAGTATTCCAGTGGTCTTTGGGCTAATGCACTTCCCAAGCTGTATCAAGACATTTACCAACTAAAATTTCCAGAGGGCGTTCTAAATAATCTAGAGTTGCTCTCAGATGTATGCACAGTGGACCACATATCTGACAATCCAAAAAAGGCCATCCTCTATGCTAAACCCCAAAGATATCTTGATGAGAATCTGAATGTCCCTGAGAAAGTCCAGATGCATGATGATGTGAAGGCCACAGCTGAACAGCAGTATGAAGAATCCAAAGAGCAGTATCCAGAGAGCCTGACTGTCCCTCCTCTAGTCACTCCTGCAGAAGGATCCCTCTCTGTCTTGGTAGTAGAACTGAACAACACTAATGAGGTCATAATTAGGCAAGTTCTTACTTCAGAATCACTTTCTTTTTTAGCTATATTTATAAATCTGCTTATTCTTATTGTAAAGCTCTGCCATAAGATAACAGRTGAACAGGAAGGTGCAGGTCTGTGTTATTTGCTAATGCTCTTAATGAAACTTAAGAATCCTTTTGTCTGTGTGTTTGAATAGAAGTTTGCTGAGATTGCTGAGCTGATCAGTTTTATCATTATCTTGTCTGAGAACCAAAGCAAGCTTGAACTGTTAGAAGGCCAAGTTAAATAACCCTTATGTAGCTCATAACATTGTTCAGATATTGCCTTGCCTCAATATACATCAAAGTATTTTTTTTTAACTTCTAAAACTGACTTACCACTACCTGGATATGACTTGAGTATGCAGTTTCTACTTTTGGGGGTAGATGAGCTTCCATCCAACAGTGAGCTACAAGTGCTTCTTGGTTTTGGTGGTTGTTAATCTGTCCAGCTTTAGGGGATACTCTAAAAGGTGGATTGTAGTTGCTACGTTATGTATATGTTATGGTGCTGTGTCAGGAAATACCATGATAAGCTTAGTATACTTCACTGTTGGTATAAAACATAGAAATCCCAACAGTTCTTTAAAAGCTRTGACTTTCTGAAGAATATTTTATTCTGAATTATTGCAAATTGACCTAAATCTTAAACAGTTTTATGTCACCCAAAAAGATGAATTGAACTGCTGTTTGGTAATATACTGTATCATCGGTSTTTTTTTTTTCCCCATCAGTTTCTGCAGTTTCAGCTTATGTTAGTTCACTCATTCTCAAAGGTCTTGATTAGCATCTAAATAAGTGCGTGTGCAGTTTACTTAGATCTTCTAATCATGAAACACAAACCTRGTTCCTTATTACTGGTTAGCAATATTCAACATTAACTGTAAGGTTGAAATTTAAATACATTTTTTTTTCTCCTCTAGCCAACAGCAGTGTATTGGAATACTTAACCTGGAACTTTCTTTAAGTTTCAGCCCATCAGTTTAGTTCTCTGAACTCATGGAACTGTAATGGCTGGTAATTCTTAGAGGAAAATCCATACTTGGGGATTATGAAAGAAATTCTTATATAAGAATGTTGTCATCTTTGTTTTAGATGCTAGTACCATTTTATACTGTGCTTTTTCTCAGACAAAGTGTTTTATGTTGTACATTTTCGTGGCCACAGGTGTAACAGTAGGGAGCATGCTTATAAACTTGTTTTGTGTACTAGTCTTATGACAAAACTTAAATTAAGGTAAGACCCTTTAACTATCATTAACATCTATACTTTCGCTGAGTGGACAAGTCACTCATTCTAATGAAGACAAGATTGCCAGAATTTGGGAGTGAGCTTAAGTTTAAAACAACAAAAAAAAAAAGTAGGAGGAAAAATTACATGAAAGAAAAGAGCTTTGATGTTTTTGGGTGCTCCTGTGAAAGCTGTGTTTAAGTTTAGTCTGAAACAGGAAGGACAATGATGAAAGATGAATTAGTGCCAGCAGAAATAGCGAATATAAAAACAAGTAATCTGTACCTAGGATTACTGAAACAGTTGGRCATAATGCTTATTGCATGTTTTGTGTTAGGAAAGGCGGAACAAACTCTCCATCTCTACTTCCGTCTTGCTGAGTGAGACACCTGCACAAAACACTCTCCTTCTCACTGTACACCTTTTAACTCTGACAGTATTCATAACTTGCTGAATATGTGGAGTTACACACTTTAGCTTTCTCATCTGTTATTTTAAGGAGGTTTTCAGGAATTACTTGGGGAGAACTGTTCTTGATGAAGGTTTATTTTCATATGGGTTGGCTCCAATGCAGGGTTAACCCTTCAAAACTGAGCTGTGCCTCCTTTGGCAGTATTGTCCCATTTGGATGGGTTCAGAGCATGCTTTGTGTTTGGCTTAATCCATGTTGACCTGATGGTCAATTTTGCCTTTGATATTAGGAATATAAGATCAGCTCCGCTAGTTCAGAATAGTGGTGTCTTTTTAGTTGKTTTGAAGTGACATGACCCAAGAAGAAGAAGAAAATCACTTTCCTACAGCTACTGGCTGAGTTCCTCTTGGTACAGCCCAGGATACTGTTGCCTTTCTTTGCTGGCAAGGCACATTGCTGGCTTGTGTTGGGCTTGCTGTCTATCAAGATTCTTGAAGCCTTTTCTGCAGAGCTATTCCCAAGCCACTCCATCCCCACCTCTGTCATTGCCAGGGTTTCTTCCTCGCCAGGCGCAGGACATGACACTTATCCTTGTGGAGTATCATGAGGAATGGGCTGACAGGAACCTCCAGCCTGTCCAGTCCTCCCTGGGTGGCAGGCCTGCCCTCAAGTGTATCAGCTTCACCCTCCACCCTCACCCTCAATTTGGTGTCATGTGCAAACTCTGAGTGAGCACTCCAGTGCCACCTCCAGGTCACTGACAAGTTAAACAGGACAGGTCCCAGGATAGACCTTGTATGGTATKCCACTTGTCATCAGTCTCCAGGTAAAGTATGTCCCATTAATCACTATGCTCTGAGCTGATCATCTAAACAGTTTTTAATCTATCTAGTTGTCCCCACATCAGGACTGTAATATCTGAACTTGGATACAAGAAYATTGTGGGAGATAGTGTCAAAAGACTTGCTAAAGTTGAGGTAAATGACATCCACTGCTCTCCCCTCTTACAGAAGTGTACTCATCTTACCACAGAAGGCAATCAGGTTGGTCGGGCATGATTTACCCTTGGCAAATCATAGTGATTTACTGKCTATTCCCCATCACCACCTTCATATGCCCAGAAATGCATTCTAAGAGAAGTCACTCTGATTTTTCCCAGGGACCAAAGTGAGGCTGATCTGCCTGTAGTTCCCCAGATTGATCTTTTGGGCTTTCCTAAAGATAGCAGCAACACTTAGTGTTGTCTGGTCATTGGAATCTTCCCCCATCTTCATGACCTTTCAAAGATGATAGATGACTGATGTCCTTGCAAGGCTCTCTTAGCACCCTCGTGTGCATCCTGTCTGATCCCATGGACTTGTATGGTTCAAGTCTTCTCACATAATCCCTGACTTGATCCTCAGCTCCTGCTGGTATGACTGAGTATCCACYCATTAACTTGTGTTCAAAATGTTAAGTTGCTTTTGTGGCTTATGCAACAAATACCTCCTGTGAAACATTTGTGATCATTTTCCTTCAAATATCCTTCTGAGATTTTAGCCTGCATGGTTTTATTTTTCTAATACATAGTCAGTTCCAGTTGCTCAGATGATACTCATGCATACTGCAGGTCATCCTGGAAGGCTTTGTATGTAAATGATGAACTCTATCAGATGTGAGATAGAAGAGAAATTGCAAAGGATGTCCCCAGTACATTCTGTTTTTTCTGAGATGAAACAGTGCTTTTCCCAGCTGTTGAAGAGAACTAAAGATAGCTATCTTAAATGATTTCAGCATCCTTCCAAATGTTTACTGTAATTTTTTTTTCCTTTTTCCTAGTAGCAGCAAGATTAATGCGGGTGGTTTTTTTGCTTTACAGTTTTTAATCAACCATGGAAAAGAAGCTTCAATTCTTAGGTTTTTACCCCTATCCTGAAAAGGAGGTATCATCTCATCCAACACATTTTCCCCAGTCTGGCCACAGACTACAGCAGGCAGAGATCAGGACTTTAGTCACCAACATAATGGAAAGATACAGTTAAAAAGAATTTTCAGCTCCCTAATTTCAAAACACCTTCTACTGGTGGCTGTATCTTCCTCCCTAACTTAGAGGTAGGGAAGTGGAGGACCACATGTCTTTCTGTAGGTGAAACAGGTCTGTGGCRCAACAAGAGCTACTGTCTGACTTCTAGTCCTGCTTACAGAATGCAGCCTTCCTGTTGCCTCCAATACTGGCCCAGTGAGGGGAAGGAATTCAGCTTGGCTAGTAAACAGTATTTCTGTCTTACTCCAGAATGAAGTGGATAGTGGATCACTGATGATAGTAACTGTGCTCTGGCTCAGTGTCTCATTTGACAAGAGTGTCTGTAAGCAATAACGTAGCATGCTGCATCCATGTGAGCTGGAACAGCCTGCCTTATGACGTTCTGAGTTGAGGCTGCTTTGTTAAAAATTTCCTCTAAAGTGGCAGTTCCCGAATTTTAGACCATGGTTCTCGGACAATATTAAGCAATAAATTTCGTGAACTTGTTGTTCTGTGTAGGTATATGGTGTTGATTACACTTTCATGGACAAAGTCACTCATCTTCAAGATCAAACAGGTCTTGAAAGAAATAGTTTTTTTGGCCATGGAAAAAAAATGTTTGTATGGACATACAAGAAKGAAACAATGCATGGACTCAGTTTTCCTTTGCATGTCCTAGCAGTCACTTTCACTCCTTCTATTTAAGGACGGTATAGAGGCTACCAGTTGATGCTGGTTTTGGCAGCATTAGTAAAATCAAGATTCCCCTTTGTGTCTTGCTTGAGCAATATCTCTTTACTTTCTTGGCATATGACTAAGTGTTGCTTGGCTGAAGCCTTTGTATTGGAGTACTAATTAAGACAAAATTCAAAAGTTTTGAGCTATTTCAAATTTGACACTGTGGACAGTTCTTTAAGAGTTCTGTTGTAGGCAGAATGAAAGTGAGATGATGCAAATGTTCTCAGATATTCTCTATACACCTACAACAGTGTGAAGGCAGAGATGATATGCTAGGTCCTACAATGGAATTCTTGCAAGAAATAATTGTCACTTTTATCTTCAACTACTTTGTGTTTCCCAGCTAGAGGTCTGGTACTTTTTTCCCCACTTTTAACCCTTAGARTAGACAAAATATTACAGTTTTTTTTCCACTACGAGAACATAACTACTCTGTTCCTTTCACAATGAAGCAGCAAGCTTGACATGTGAATTAGTTCCAGTTGAGAATGGTGCTGAATGCGTAGCAGATGACTTGCAAAGTCTGACCACCTGCATGTAGATTAGCAGACGCTCTTGAAAAATTATTGTTCCAGATTCTTTTAACAAAAAAAAACTTGGAAAGCAATCTCAATCATCTTTGATCAGCCAAAAAGCTTTTTAATGCAATTTTTACCTATTCCCTGAAAATAGTGAGGCAAGAAGTTCTGAAAAATTCAAGATACTTCTACTTTCTGTTAAGTATCTTTAAGAAACAAATGTTAAGAAGTAAACTTTTGAGTAGCATATACCCATCTACCTGTCTCCACTCCAAGTTCCTTATGAATTATGTGAATTTTTGCATAGAAACAAAAGAGCTGTTAAGCTTGAAAACAATATATAATTGAATGATATGGTAATAGAAAACCCTCATTTGCATAAAGACAGTCTGGGAAATAATCAGATGCAAGTTAATCATTTTAACAAAGTTAGCACAGTATGTCATAGTACAATAACTGCRCTAATCCTGGATGTATATCCAATTTTCATAATAAACTTATCTTTTTATAGCACGATATACCAAACATTATGGTAGAAATAACAGTATTAATCATTTTGCAAACAATTTTAATGTAGTTAAAAGTAGCTGCTAACATAACTTTGGAAATAAGTTTTTCTTCTGTCTTTTCTAATCTGACTTGTTCCTAAAATGTTTAGAATGTCCTATTTGGATCTTTCACTAAGTTTGTGACAGACTGCTTTGGTATGAGCAAGGTCAGCAGTCTAATATCAAAATCATTTTTAAGGCTAAGAAGAGAGTAAACAGGAGATGGTTTGACAGATGATCTCTAAAGCTATTTTAAGTGCCTTGTGCTTTGATCAGCTTTCATGAAAACCTGATTGATTAAGCTGGTGCTCCTAATGGCAGAGGAACTTCAGAGATGACATACTAGTTCTGTAYTGTACCTGGTCCCTGACGCTACTCTGCTCTTCTGGTCAAGTTCCTCTACATTGTTGTAATAAACAAGTAACAGCTTTTACTAGAAATCTAGTTGAGCATGTTAGACTTTATGCTGCTGGACCATATTCAGCTCTGGATGGTACCAATTTTTGTAAGAATTGCTACTTTTCTATAGCCCTCTTAATCAAAAAAGAGTTTCAATGCTGATGTGCTTAGAAACTATATTTATTTATAATTTATTCACACTTGAATATTCATATGAGCATTCCTTTGTTTTCRCTAAGCCTTTTGTACTCATATCCTGACTCTTGCATTTTGTTTTTTCTGAAATACTGTAGGTATGTGGGTAAAGATTATTCTTCTGCCCAGGAACAAATGGAAGATGAGATGAAAGAATACTATAGTCAGAATCCTACAGTGTCACTGGTTCAGTCTGTAAGTGTTGGGCAAATTGTTGCTGTACGTGTTGAGGAAGATGCGTGGTTGCGTGCTCAGATAACTTCTGTGGAAGACAACAGAATAAAGGCAAGCAGCTATTTGTTCTGGTGCTTGAAAAAAAACCTTGAAACAGTTCTCTTTTTTAGATAAGCAGTCAGTTCTTAAACATGCTACAATAGCATTCTCTCCTTCCCTGTCTGGAAATATTTCTTTTTTCAGTTACATGAAAAACTAAGAACTCTTTTGAAGTTGCATGATTGTCTAAATTAAATGATCTTTCAGTCCCATCCCCATTCCCCCACCCCATAAATACTTTGTTTTGGGGGTTGTTGGTTTGGTTTGTATGGGGCTGGGCACTGTAGCACTTCTGTGCTGGTAAAAGTACCTTTGATAGTCTTGTGAAGAATAGGTGTAGTAGTGCTGTTTTGGAGTGGGGCATGGGAAGGGAAAGCGAAGAGAGAAATGTGAATAGGCTAAAGACCTATGACCCATATCTAGCCTGAAGTCTTGCACCAAAATATCCATCACATTCATTAAACAGCAAGACAGTGGGAAGAATATACTAGTGTTTCAACTTCTTTGCTCACCTAACTAGATCCAGTATTCTAGGAGTTACCTGATCTGCTTGTTAGTTAAACACTTTTATCTGAGATTATTTAACTCCTCTGTTAAACCTTTCCTGAGCCAAACAGACTCTTCTTGTTCATCTGCTACAAAGCTAGAACATAACTGAATTGTAAAAACAATTTCAAACTTTTCAGTTATTCCTTACTTAATGAAACATTATGTTTTTATTTTTTTTCTTTCCCTAGTTAGGTGACTTTTCACCAAGATCTGCTTAACATACTTCTAATGTTGATCCATTTCATAAATGTTTAAATAGTACATGTATTAGAATTAATCATTCAGAAAGCTAGTGTGATACCCTTCAGCTGAAATTTGAAGGGTAAAGTGTCAATTTTGTAAAACATTAATGTTGATTTCAGAGAAATGGAAAGGATAGTGATAGCAAATATGCCTCTGACGTCTCTCAAGCCTGAATAGCAGCAGAAAGAAGGCCACTGCTGCACTGCAGCGTTTGCARTCATCCTCAGACCTCCCTTTTGCAAGTTTGGTATGCAGACACTTTGCATGTTAAAGTTTAGAAAACTGCTATAAAAGGCCCTGTCAAAGACTTGTTTCTCTCGCCTTAGCCCTGATTACCTTTTGCTAATCAGCAGTTTCCCTACTGATTTCCTTTAATACCTGTGGTATTTGTAGCGARGTTATTAGAAGCATACATCAAAACGATCCTCTTAAAGCTATAAGTACAAAAGGCAAACTGTAGAATGGCACTGAAATGGTACTTGAGTTTTCAACACTTTCAAACTTTAAAATTCAAAATTGCCAATTTATTACTTTTTTTTTCATGCAACTTCAGGTAGTGTGTGCTGAGTCTTTCCAGCACTCTTTCTGTGAAGAACAGACTTTCTGTGGAATGGTTGGAGAGGATAGTTTTAGGGATCTTGAAGAAGGCTTTCCTTGATAACTCTGAACATCGAAGCAGTGAAACAAACATAAGGCTAATAGCAATATATAATACTAAATTACTGAGCAGTGGCTTGCCTATTCAGTGGATGCACAGAGAATGGGATAACTGAATATATTTTCCCTAGACTCAGGAACATATTCTTAAAAAGATATTAATGAACTTGTTTTTATTTCCTTTTCCATTATCAGGTGTGCTATGTTGATTATGGCTTCAGTGAGRTTATTGAAAAGAACTATGTGTACAAGCTAGGCAAACAGTTCTATTCACTTCCATTTCAGGCTGCAAAATGTAAACTGGCAGGTAAGAGAAAGCCACTGTTGACTCTACAGCTTGCTGTTGTGTGACTTATGGATTGAAGCATCTCAACCTGGGTGTTGGGATCCTTGTTAATAACAACTCTGTTAGATTCTGTCCAAGACAGTTTAGTTTAAGCAGATGCAAGTAGGTGTGGAAGGAAGGAAAAGGAGAGCAAAAGAAGCAAGGAAGGTCCTTCCCCTCTCAGTACTTGCAGAATTCCTAGACTGTGCAGGAAACTTACCTTCCCCAAACTGGCCATTTCTAACTTTTACAAATTGTATTTCAAATGTATAGAATTGCCAGAAATGAGCTTTATTTTTTTTTACTTTTGATGCACTCTTTTTCCTTTACCCTTTTGCCTTGATTCTTTATGAAAAAGGTGGGGGGGGTTGTTTTTTCTTTTTTGGAGGGTTTTTTTTTTAGATGACTTTCTATGTTAAGGAGGGAGAAATTAAGCAGAGTACAAGTAGGGATGCAATATGACTTTCCAACTACATCCTGATTCTTGGAAAGACTACTGTTGCAAACACAAACCTGATTATTATATTTTCCTTCAAATAAAGTGATATGTGAAAAGTATGGCTTGTCTTACAGGGCTGGAATTCTTCTGTGATGATCCTGTTTTAGTAAAGACTGTGGAATTGCAAACTTGCAGCAAGATATTTGCTGTGGAAATATTGGAAAAGAGTGATATTCCTCTTCTTGTTCTCTATGACACATCTGGAGAAGAGGATATCAACATCAATGCTACCTGTCGGAAGGCGTTGTATGACAAGTCCCTTGAACTGCACCTACAGGTACCATCTTCCTGTTTCTTTCTWAATTCATTAAAAAGTACTCAGGTCTTGGATGTGTAAAAAACAATATGCAGAAATTTGCTGAGTTTTTGTGTATGTGCTTTTCCCTTTCTTGTCAAAATCTTACCATTGCAGGTAGATGCGATATATACCAATGTCAGAGTAACCAGCGTTTCTTCTGATGGAAGTCTGTATTGCCAAGTACCATCTAAAGGCTTGTCCAGGCTTTCTGAAATCTTGCAGAAGCTAGAAGACTACTTCCATTACAAGGTAGGTCTGTGATGAGGAGGGAAGTGGTGGGATAATGTGATATTTCTTCAGTTTATCAATCCTTTTTCTCACACAAGTTCAAGTTTCTGAGGTAGCTATAGACCATATTCAAAATGGCTCCAAATTCTGAACTTAGTCTTTGAGAGACAAACTTCAGAGTGAAAGTTTCTTTTGATTCTCTCTTGTTCAGATGTTGTCTCTGATGCTGTCACTGTCAGTAACTACTTATAACATTTCTTGAGTRGTTTGTATAGTAACAGAATGGCTCTTAAGGGGAACTTCAGGTGGAAACTTCAGAGGAAGCACTGCTTCAGACTAATTRAAAAATCTGTGTGTAGCTACTACCATATACTGTTCTCTGGAGATCTGACTCATATGATGGAGTTAAGGTGCATGAACCACCTGGCCCATAGCACAGTGTGTGCAAAATGTCAAAGAGCAGTGTAACCAAAATCTGTTCTTTTTAGCCTGGCTTCCTTGTGGGTTGTATGGTCTTGATCTGGTGTGCTTGCATACCTGGTCCCTGTACCCTGTAGTTTTTGAACATACTGACCAGTTTCAACCAGACTGATATATAGGCAATGTTCTCAAAAGAATTAAGTTGCCTTTAAGTAGGCTGTGGGCCCAGATGTCTGTATGCAGGCATATACACCAAACCTAATTAAACGTTAAAGAATTTATGCAAAAGAGGAACATTCTAAGAGAACCTAAGTTGTGCAACATCCAGCTGAAGCATTAGAGAATCAAAACATGAAATGCAGATCCTTGAAAAGTCTGGCACTGTTAGCTCCACTGCTTGTGAAATGCACAACACTTCACACTTCAAAATGTTTCAACATTTCAGCATTTTTCAAAATGTTTTTAGGTGTACAAGTTGAGCCTTAGACCTGTTGAGACAAAAACTCTGGAAATTATCTTGAGCATATATCAGTTATTGAGATTCAGTTTCAAGCAGGCTGAACACTGAAGGAAAGAGCACAAAGCCCTGAATGGTYTAGCCACATCAAGACAGCCAGCCAGTCAGATATTTAAAAGGTCCATATTTTCTGGGCATAATGTATGTGAGGTGATTATTGCTATCAAAGATGGAACTTGAGATTCAGAATCTTTCAATATCTGTGTGTGTATGGGCATGAAAGAAGCAGTATTAACTTTACAGCCTATCTTCAGGGGGGTTTTTTGCCTGTAAATTTCAACTAACTAAGGTGTCCTTGAGTTCTCTTGTGCTTTGTTATGTATTTAGGGTCATCGTGATTCCCATGAGGCCTTCATTTGAGGCAGTAGTAAATTTGGGTCATTAGATGTCTTGATTGAATGATGTATTCTTGAATATAAGACAGGAACTTCACCAGTTGTCTATCACAACTCTGCACTGCTCTTGCTTTTCAGAATATCAATAATAATAGTCAGTGAAGTTTATATTCTGAACTTCCAAAAGCAGAGGGAGGGTCTGTGGTTTTTTGTTTTGTCCTGGTAATTTACATCCTTTCAGTTCACTTATAAGAAGTGTTACTAAGAATTAAAGCTTTACTGGTTGGGGAAGCTTAAACAATGTGTGACACAAGATGCTTCTGAGGCTGGAAAGAAGCTTTGTGTTTGAAACTGAGCTGCTTCTCAGAATTGTGTGTTCCATGTGTGGCTTTTGTAATGATTAGTTCTGTGCCAGACAGTAATGGCTCTATGCATTATAACTTCTGTTTTTATATTTGCAGACATCTGAGTTTAATGTATCATTACCTTTCTGTGGCAAAATCTGCTTGTTTCCTTATAAAGGAAAATGGGCACGTGTAGAGGTAAGAAGTATGCAAAGAATAGCAACAGTTTCTCTGCATAGAACTGGCTTTTCCTTTTTGTTTAGCTAAATCTGGATCCTTGTTTTCCCTGAAGCTTGTTATAGTGCATGTGTCTCTGTTGTGTGGGCTAACTTATCTAAGGTTTGTCCTAAAATGTAGACTGATTCTCTGAAACAAGTGTTTGTGCAAATTTGCACAACACTGGTTCACCATTATGCTTCCCTTTTTTCCTTACCTTAATTTTTAACCTTAAAATGACASTATTCCTTTCTCATTTCAGATAACAATTGTTCACAGTAGTAGGGCACTTGATGTGCAGTTCATGGATACTGGAACAGTTGCATCTGTAAAAGTATCAGAGCTTAGAGAGATCCCATCACAATTCTTGAGAGAAGTAATTGCAATACCTCCTCAGGTATAAAGACATGTTAAAGCTAATCTATACTAGATCTTTTACCAGTGTTTGTAGTGCTGCTCCTTCTACATTTAAGTAATGAAATTATTTTTGTTCAATAGCATTCAACATTGGAGTGTATTTCGTTGTGTATCTCTGCTTGAATTAATTCATARTTTAGTCTTGTGTTTTGAGAAGATGTTGCAGTAGTGGTGTGCAAGTAATGATAGTGGTTATGCATGTTCCTCTGTGTCTGTTTGTAATACATTATCAAATCTATCTGCATTAATAAAGTTTCTGTAAATGGGAAGTTGAGTAGTAAAATGGCTGTTAGGGTTCCACATTGTTAAATTTTACCCTCTTTACTTAATTCTGTTCTTAGGCTATAAAATGTTGCCTGGCGGATCTGCCTCTCAACACTGGAATGTGGACTCCAGATGCTGTACTGTGGCTGAGRGATACTGTATTGAATTGCTCTGATTTTAGCATGAAGGTAAACAGTCAAAATGATTCTGTCACTTGAAATTTACTGACCTGTGGAAAAAACTCTGGAAGCTTAACCATTCATCAATACTTCTTTTTATAGATATGACATATAAAATATATATATAAATATATAATATTATACATATTTATATATAAAAAGTTTGTAACCAGCAGCATGAATGCAGTGTGAAGTCCTCTTCTTGCAACATTTGACATAAAACATACTTGCTTAAGGCTGTCAGAAGGTGCTTTTTCTTCTCAAGAATTTGGGAACTGACTTTTCTTTCACATTTTCCTGTGCCAATCCAAATAGAAGCTAGAATTATTTTACCAACAGATGAGGAAAAAGCCCAGTTGTTCATGTTTCCCCAGGTAAAAGGATATAAGTGTTAGGAAACTCCTGAGTTCTTTTTATGCCTCTTAAGTGAGGATAACTTTCTCTTTCTGGTCTTGGAAAGCAGCTATTTTTGTTTGCTTTTTTTTTTTCTAGTCTAGTATGACTTAGCATATATTACTGTATACTTAAAGTTTCTGTTCTCTTGGAACTAAAATTATTTCCAATTGCAATGTGTCACATCTAGTTCAGTTAGCTGAAAACACCTTTCTAAACGAAATCTTTTTTCCTAGATAGTGACTAAACAAAGCTGATTTCCTCTTAAAAATCTAATTACGGATACTGTCAGAGCTCTCAGGGGTACACTTTGATAAGTTTGGTAGCTTTCCTTACCTTTTGGCTTGCTTTAGCATAAAAGACCATGCACTTATAATATTGTTCCTCTAGTCTGAGACTTGACTGTTACAACTGGCTTTTCTGAACATCCTCCTCCAACACGGTTTGAATTTGGTACTGACTTTCACTTGCTTAAGTAGTAGAAGACATGTCCGTTTTAACTGTGGAAAGTTTTTATTCTTGTCTCCTATCTGCTGGCTAGAAGTAGTAATGTCTTGTGTGAATTAGTGTAGAAAGGCTAGGAAAATCTACCAGTACCTGTAAACAAACATTATATAYTTTGTGAAACTAAAATTTCCATGCCTTTTTATCAAGAATGCTATCATATTTAGCATAAATAAGAAAAAATAAATGAGAAAATATTTTTATGCCAGTGCTTGAAAATTATGCGTAATACAAACCTGGAAACTTCTTTTTTTCCCCCCATCATTAATACAATAGGCTTCATCTCCCATAATAAGGAAGAGAATTCTGAAGGTTTAGGRGTTAATCTTTAACAGCATTATTTAATTGTTCAGAACTATATGGACACTAGCTAAAGTTGTCATTGAAAACTAGAATCATACRCATCATCGAAAAGCAATGGTGTAGTTGAACCTGTTGGGTGGAGCAGAACTCAATTCAAGCTTTGTATTTGCTCCTTGCTAGTGGAAYAGCTGTAACTGCTCTTTTCAGCTGCTGTGTTGCTTACTGTCCAACAACCATTAACACACTTGGGATAAACTCAAACACTTTTGTGCACATAGTGCAATGAACTGTCGCTGTGTTTCTGTTAAAGGCCTTAATCTTCTGTACAAAACCAGATCTGCATTTAATATTCATTAGTTAGAAGTTAAACAGCATTTTCTTTTTGAAGGTGACTAAACTGGATGGCTCAAAGGGAACTGCGCACATTTACTTGTTTACTCCAGAGAATTTCCCAGATGTGGATCATAGCATCAATCGGCAGATCATAAATGCAGACCTGTGGAAACATCAGAAAGATGTTTTCTTGAGTGTTACATCTGGCAGAACTAGCTCCACAAAGGTGACAAGTGAAACTGTTTCAGCTCTGGAGTTAACTAGTCTAGGTCCTGAGAAGAGTTTCAGTGATTCGGTCAAGCCCGCTTTAGAGCGCAGTGGTGCAGTGCCTACCATTGATATGCCTCCACTTCTACCATTGTCAAAGCTTGGTGAGCCCATGGATGTCTACATCTCGGTTGCCTGCCATCCAGGTCGCTTTGTTGTCCAGCCTTGGCAAGAGCTACATAATCTGGAAGTCCTTATGGAAGAAATGATGCTGTACTACAGCATGGCAGAGGAGAGGCCTGTGAACATAGAAAAAAACAAGCTGTATGCAGCTAAAGTTGAAAACAAGTAAGTAGATATTTGTTTAAAATGAATTCTTTGAAGGCAAGCTTTTACCTACAGCAATACTTAAATCTTGGTAAATCATCGTCCCTAGCTCTGTTGGAGTTAGTGACACATTTCTCATTATGCATTTCTCATTAAAGCTCAGCCTTGATACAGTTTCTTTGGGAAATGCTTTATGTCTGCATTGTTGACAAGGTGGCAGATGTCTGATGATATCTGAGAGATTAAGGGAGTAAATGAGGTTGCAGTCTCTTCGTGCTTCCAGATCACAGTTGGAAGAGTCGATGTCTATTCAGACTGCACCAGATCTGGGAAGCTTGAGACAGGCCTGTAATGATATTTATTATTATTATTTTGCCATAGGTAGCTTATTCTGGTGCCTTGGCTGTGTGTGAATATTAATTCAAATCCTCTACTCTTATTCTCCCTCTTTTTAGGTGGTACAGGGTGATAATAAAAGGAATTCTTACAAATGGGTTGTTGTCGATTTATGAGCTGGACTATGGTAAACATGAGCTTGTCAGCATGAAGAAAGTACAGCCACTCGTGGATGCATTTAGAAAACTACCTTTCCAAGCTATAATAGCTCAGCTTGCCGGTAGGTAGTAAGGATTTGCAATTTTTTTTACTAAAGTCATACAGCAGTAGGGCTACCAAACGAGTAGAGATGTTAAGGTGACAAAGACAAAGGCTGGTGGCATAATTGTTTTTCTCTAAAATAAGTGTGTACCTGCTTAGAGAAACCTACATAATGTRTGCATACTTATGTCAACAAAGTAGCTCTGCTTTTCTTCTTTATATAGGTACTGATGGTTCTGTTTTGTTAGTCATATTTTAATGCAATGGCTATAATACATTTAATTAGTTCATACTTGAAATCCGGAGTTGCCAGAAGGGGCAGTCTGGGGGGTGAGGGAGGCAGGGCAGGGAGGCTTTCACCAAATTTAAGCAAAATACTTGGACTAAGAAAATTGGGCATAGAGAGTGTGCCTACATCAGATAGAATTAAAAAAAAAAMCAAAAAACAAAACGAAAAACCCACCTAAAAGTTGGCCTCTGCTTGCTGTCTTTTTTTTTCTTTTCCAAATTTCTCTGTCACTTCTGCATTGCTTTCAAAAGTATTTGTTCTTATTTAGCTGCTGCTTTTCACCTCTCTTTTTTTGGTAAATACTAATCTAGACTTCAGTTACAAAATGTGCTTGTATGAAGTGACAGGCSATAAAGTTGGTGCTCTGATCATAGGTTGCTTTCTGTGGATCTGCTTTCCTGAATAGCCTCTGTGTGACCTTAGGGTTTGATTTAAATTAGTCAAGTTGGCTGTGTTCCCACTAGGTTGGGGTCCTAGGAGGGCAGTGCTGAAATGAAACTGATTTCTAGTTGTGTCTGTCTACTGGGGTAGTACAAGATCCAGCTGAGCAAACCAGTAAGTCATCCAATTTTCCTGCTTCAGAGAATCCAGAGTAGTTAAGCTGGCCTCTGAACTGCRTCATTATTGCCAAAGCAGTCCAATAAAGCCAAGGCAACCAGTAACTATTTGCTTGCTGTTCTTCCACTTTTGCTCCCTTTTTCATGTCTGTTTGCTCTCATGCTCTATTTTCTTGTACAATCTCTTTTGCTTCCCCACTATAGCCTTTCCTCATTTGGATTACTCTTTTTCAACTGCTGACTTCTCATTCCTTCTGTAACCTGCAGGAGCTGAGTATCTGTACTGTATTGTCCTATCAGTAGCAAGCTGCTGCTAGTAGCTAAAGTCAAGTGCCATCGCTTTGGTACTTTGCTTCTTTTATCCGTAACTTGCTGCTTGGATATTCACATACAGTGTTTGAGCCCCTTGTGTCCAGATGCTGCACACCAGCTGTGGTCTGGGAAGACCAGGTCTGCAGCAGTCACTTCTTTCTTGGTGGGTGACAGCCACATTCAAAAACCCGTTTGGATTCTRGTGTCACATCTCTGAGCAGACCTGCCTTGTGGGATGCTGACGTCAAAGAATAACAGGAGTTGGGAGGCATTTCTCTTCAGTTCCGCTCTCTGTGGATGTAGCTTGGGACTTGCAGATTTGGCAGATATTTTAGTAGCTGGTATTGTTTTGAGATGAAGAAAACTTAATCTAAAACAAGCCTCTCGATATAAATCATTTCAGCAACATCAGGCAGAATAAGCAAGCACCAGTTTCTTTCGAAAAGATCTTTGCTGGTATCTGATTTGTCTGGGTAACATGGCTTGATTGTACATGGTAGCTACTACAATTTGAAATGCACATTGCCTTTCACTTCCTCAAACTTATCTGTATCTTAAGACTTCAAGAAGAGATAAATAGCCTATTCTCTCTAATTAACCTTGTATGCATGGGAGATGAGTGAGCCTGCATTTTTCTAGAGGTAAGCTGCTTTCAGTARCACTTCCTTGAAATGTCTGTTTTCTCAAGTATTTAAACTTGCCCCTGTTCTTTATAAACTAGATGATTCAGATTAGTCTAGTCTAAAATGACCTTCTGTTTTGCATTATATTTGTCCTAGGAGTGAAAAACCAGCAGTGGTCGGAAGAGGCATCAGTAGTGTTTCGGAATCGTGTAGAGAAGAAACCCTTGGTGGCACTGATACAGGCAGTTAATGAAAGTACTAACTCTTGGGATCGAAAAATAGTGACTTATTTAGTGGACACGGCTCTTCCAGATACCGATATATGGATTCATGATTTTGTGTCTCAAGATCTTGTGGAGTTTTCAAAGGTTAATTAATCATAACTTCTGAAATGTAGCAACTCAGATTCTTTAGCAATAAAAGAAGTAACAAGCTTTTGAAGAGAAATTTAACTGTTCTTACATGGCCTTGAAGATATGAAAGTGATAAATTTGAAAAATCTGCTTGTGTTCTGTGAAACATTTTATTTAACAAGTTTGGGTTCTATTGACTTCAAGTTGACTTTCTGAAAACTTGCACTTTGTTTACCACTGTAACACTAGACTATTTGGGTGAAAATATTAAAAAAGTTATTTATCAGTAAAACATTGACTTTTTTTTCTTGTGATCTTTTCCTCATTTGGGGGGCTTCTTCAGTAAAAACTCACAGCCATTATTGGACACTCCTCCCTTGTTTTTAACTTGTATCTGTATTACTTGTGAAACAAGGAAGCAGTTGTCATTATTTCTGAACTTAGTGTCTGAGATGTACATTATTGGTGGGGGAGTTTTCCCCACTCTTAACTTGCTAAATGTTGAATAGGTGAAAATGCCTAGTTTGGGGGCAGGGAGGTCAGAGACTGCATTTGTATGGTTAACTTTCCCAGAAAGATACCTACTTTTATTATGCTTACTAGTTTATTTGCTGTTCCTTAGAAATGATATCACTAATTCTTTCTTCTCCTGTTCCCCCTACTCCCTGGTTGCTAGGGTCATGGCATTTCTTTCCCTCTTTTTTTTGGTAGCACATTCCTGGTATGCATCTGAGRAACTCTCAAAAACGGCTGCTTCTGGGGAATGGCAGCAAGCAATGTCTTATAAGCACAAGGATCAGTGCTTACTAGATTCCTAAACACTGTATTTTTGGCCCTGTTTAGATTTTAAGGGCCTTAGAAATATTCAGAGGAGCTGTAGACATTATTATATCTAATAGTCTGCTGCCTAGATGTGAGTTTGCTTTTCATAGTCCCTTGGGATTGTTAAACACAATTTTAAAGCTTTTCAAAGCACAGGCCAGTGGAAGGAATGTTTCTGCTGAACATAGCTTTATAATCTTTCTAGTAATACACAAGCTGAGCTAACAGACTCTGTCCATGTGCTCTCTGCCTTGGGAAGGGTGAGAGCTGTTGCCTTTTCAGTGAAGTTAACAAGGAGAAGATTTTTCCATTGCATTACTGACCACCTCAGACTGGGCAACAAAACTGAAGTAGACCAGCCACTGATTTGGAAGGATGCATCCCTCAGACTAGTGGATTTCCAGCTGCTTTCCCCTTTTATAGAAAACCTAGAGTTAATTATTTGTACACAAATATCTGTCTAGATATCTTTTAGAAGCCTTGGGTTTATTCATGYGATACTTCTGTGTTTTGGGAGTCAGTTTCAGAAAAGTTGATTAGACAAATGGCTCAAATAGCCAGAGGGGGGAGGGGGGGGGAAAGCCTTTTCTGCAAAGCTTTAATAGCTTGCTTAATATCACACTCTTGTATGCATCACATCACTGTTACAGGCAACAAAAATTGTAGACTCTGAATTACCAGCTTGTTCTAGGTAAATGGAGGGGTTGGCTTTCTGATGGGTTCCCTTCCTAGTCAAACGGTGAAAGTTTGCCCTCAGTCTTAGCCCTGTGCTTCAGTCTCTTGATGTTCAGAAGCGCTTTAAAGGACAAGTGACCCAGTGGTCAGCTTGGATTGTAGCATTAACACGTAGTGTTAACACTTCTCTGACTTTCCTGGATCAGAAGYACCTAAGGAAGATGGAAGGCTCTCTTTGCATAGTGACAGCAAAGCCATTTAGGGCTGTGGGACTTTGGCTTTTCTACTAGCAGAAAGCCTGTGTTAATCCCCCGGTGCAGATGGAGGGAGGTAGTCCAAGTTACGCTGCTGATGACAGTGTAGAAAAACTTTTCAATAACCAGCGAAGAGCCTTTTATTTTTGAATGTAAGCAGTGACAGCTCAGTCTGTTAGTCTGGTGWAGTGAATATTGCGGACTATTTTGAATCTGTACTCATGTCAATAAGGAACCCTGTCCATGTTCACATGCTGTTTGTATTGTTCCGAAGTCCTGCTGTTCTGCTGTTTGGTTGCCAGTGTCCAAAATAATGTTGTAGTAATGTAACAAAGCTCAATACCAGGCCCTTTAGGATGAGAAGATGGTTTTATTTTGAAACAAAACTGAAGCAAAATTGACTTGTCATTCACATTCACATACCTACATCCTCACAAGCGACAGGATCTGTTGTGTCCAAGATGTCAGTCCAGCATGTAGGCAGCTGGTGACTGGTCCAGGATTCCCTTGGACATGGAGGACAAGACACTTGCTGTTGAATTCTCTTCATTGCTCCTGGGTTCCTCTTAGGTTTGCAGTCATACGCTGGTTTTAAGTCTGCCTTCTGTACTCTTTAGGAACTGACAGTGATTGTGAGCTCTCCTTCCTGTTCCATCTCTGGGTGTTTGGGTGTCTTATGACTCCTACAATGTTCTCTRGCTTCCCATCATCATCTCTTACTGGCTTGAGTCTTTTCTTTAATCTGGATGTAGATTGTTCCCTCCTTTAGTCTTTGTTTCCAGAACTGGATGTCCTGAGAAGCTGTACATAGGTGTGCTGGACACTTGACCGGCTAAGAATAGGTGCCATCCACACCTGTCCTTCTTGTAGCCCTTCTCCTGCCTCTTTTTCTTATAGGTACCTCTACACATTCATACATTTCTATTAGAATTCTTCACAATACACTTAAAAAAAAAAAAAGTTGAAAATATCTTTGTTTTCCCTACCTGTTTGAGTAGTGTACTTCAAAATGCTTCAAGTGAGGTGTTCAGGAATTCAAAAGGAAAAAAAGGAAGAAAGACCCCTGGAGGCTTTTGAAATGTACACTCCTAAACCCTGKATTATAATTCAGAGTGCTAGGAGAAACTGATTGCTGTTGCAGTTCACCCGAAATTAGATAATCCAGCCATTATTGTTTGGCATTTTCTGATCAAAGTGAGGTGCATTATTTCAAATACTATATGTATACATGGAAAGTATATATTCCCACCAAGCCTGCACTGAGACTCTTCATCTTCACGTGGGGCAACCTTGATTGGAGGAGATATACACTGGAATTCCTTGTAAATTATGTTTCAGGAGTCAAATATGGGGAAAGGTGATAGCTGAGATTCATTGGGAGCACAGGCCTGGCAGGTTTGGTRAGGAATCTCACTTAGGGTGTCAGATACAATGATATTTCTGGAGAAGGCTGTTCAGATTAGAGAAATTAAAGGAAAACTGGGCAGAAATGGAACTATGACTTGGAAATATGCAGTGGATATATAACAATTAGGATGGGAGAAAATGCATGCATGAATTCTGAATGAAGGAGCTCTTTAAGCTTGTAACACTTATCTTCACCCTTGATCTAATTTTCCTATAGTTCTGGAGAAAGCCTGAGCTAAACAGCAATGAGTCTTCTTAGAGCTGCTGTGAGTGCCTCTCTGCCTGGACTGTACACAGGGTGTAGCAGAGCCTGTATGACTAGAGCATGCAGTGATAAACTACCGAATTGCTAGTTAAATGCAAACTTCTAGTTAATATGGTTCTGTCCACATTGAAGTACACTGAGATGAGATTCTTAAGTGTACTTGTTGGGGTAGAAGTTACATTACAGCTGAGAGAATTCAACAGCCCACTGCTCCCTCCTGCCCCCAGGACCAGTTCTGTAGTCTCACACGTTTATTATGCCAGCTCTGGCACTGCTGTCCTTCTGGCTGGAGGTGAAACATTATATTTTAATGGCTGAGCTAAAATGGTTTGAAGCCACCACATCTAAACAGCCAACCTTTTCTTCAGTAGCTGTCACAGTTCCCTTAAGGAGATTCTTGCAGTAAGTGACCATATGAGTTAGAAGCATAGGGTGGAATTGTACTGCAAGGAAGTCAGAGATTGTTGAGCCCAGCATCCCAAACACAAACACTGACGACTGGATCATCCGCCTCTTTGGGTTGTCATTGCAATGTCTCTGTTAAGAATTTGACGGAACTGTTTTGTGTTGTGTTGCATGTAACCTGGCATATACAGTCATGTATGTCTTCATCTAGCTTCTGGTTTCAGCTCTAGCAAGGTCACTGTAAGGCTTACAAGAGCTTTCAGCTGGATTGTGTTATTCTTTTTTTCTTTATTAGTTTCAATTTCTCCTTCCCAGCTACAGCTGCATTGAAAGAAGATGAAGAATGCAGGTGAAGAAGTCAACGTGTTTGTGAACTGCTCTAGGGTAGATGTAACTCAGAACAGTTTCATTCTGTACAGGGCTGCTTCGAGCCTGCAGATCTGAATGGACTAAAGAGAGAATTAAGGTGTAGCTCTTTAGGATGAGACAAGCACTTTCCTGAGCTCCTGAAGAGTGTGAGAGTTTTCTTATGTGTTTAAGAGCATGTGCCCACCATCGTCTGCAATCTTGCAAATTTTAATTGTGTGCTAATTGATGATTTCAATGGCATAGGGAAGTTTACTGGAACTGTTGTGAAGTTTTGTTGGTTGGTTGAAAAATACACCTGCTGTATTTGCGCACTTTGAGACTTGCTGACCTGCTGTTGGCCTCTAGTTGCTTTGCACCTGAGAGCTGATAGAGCAGGGTTTGGGACTCTACACCTGTAGTAACAGGGGAAAGAGTCTAGCACATGTTTAGAGATTGAGGATGCTTTTTGAGCTTGTTGGCTGTTCCTGTGGTTTACCTCATTCTCTTCTCTGTGAGCTGACTGCTCCAGGGTCTAAAATGCACAGATCACAAAAAAGGACAATATTCATTCAGCCTAATGCATCTGCACAGCTCATTGCTGGATTCTTCACATAGGCTGCTTTGTATGGTGCCRCGGGTTAGGCAGCAGGTGATCAAACAGAATACAGTCTAACTGATCAGCGTCCCAAGACAGCACCACTSTCTGTATAAGAGATTCTTTTCGTGCTAATCATCCTGTATGTTTTAACCATTTTTTAATGTGTGTGTCAAGCATACACCCAAAATACACTAAGAGAACACCGTCTTCAGTTCATACTCTGTATCTACAGGTTACATTTAGATATCTCCCTGTCTTCACACCTGCTGTACAATACCACTGTCTTACATAGATCTTTACTAGTCTATGGACTACAGCTACTCTGCTGTTACCTAGTTATTTATCTGTTGTGTTCTTAGGCTGTCCATGGTTTCACCTGCAGAGCTATGATCTTACAGCATTTCTTAATGTTATTGCTTTATCCCACTTACCAGGCTATAAGATTCTCTGATCAATTTGGTAATTGAGCTCGTTGTGCTATTTAGGTACGTTTTGTGTTCTTGCTTTGAAAAATGTGCAATGGTTTTGGCTGTGAACCATGTTCAATGCTTTTAAGTTTGTTGAAGTCCTGATCCAAGGAAGTGCTTAGCAAAAGTTGCATCTCCTGTTCCTCAGGAGGCATTAGACCTGCATTCTCTGTGTAACTTGTTAATTCACACAGAACGTTGTCTGCTTTTTAACTTCTGGTTTTTAGCGGTCTCTGTTCGGGGTTTGTTGTAAACGATTTCTCTGCTTCCGTGAACGTATGACATTTCGCCAGGCTCCACTRCATGTGTCTAAATCTAGCAGGTGGTGGAATTACTGTTTCACATATCTTTCCATTCTGACTGCTATGAGGAAGGCCTCTACTGGAATCCTGCACGGAATTCTGATCACTGTCCTACAGGAAAGATATGGACTAATTATAAAGAATCCAGATGAAAGCAAGGAGAACAATTGAAGTTTTATAGGCTTAAATAGAAGGCTTTGGAATCAGTCTGGGTAACAGGAGGCTGAGGAGGGAACACTTGTAAAAGGTTTCAGTGATGAAGAATCTGATTTTCATGTCTAGGGAGGATATAGGTTAGATGTTAGGAAAACTTTCTAAAGAGAGGGAAAGCCTGGAAATTCATTGAAATCCCAATTTCACTGTAAATTCTAAAAATAGGTAGGACAAGCATCTGCTGAGACCCAGTTGATTCTCCCTTGGGATGTGGAGATGGAGTGTGTAATACTTAAGACCCTTATCTGATGTACRTTTCTAGCCAGGAAGGAGAAAGCAGTGTTGTTAGACATGTTTTGTAGACCTTTGTGAATTTTATAAACTCGAAAGTGAGCATTCATTACTTGAGGAAAATAGATGAAACCGTAATAATTAAAAACCAAAGTAGAGCTCTTTTTGTTCACAGTCTTCAGAAAATAAGCACTTTCAAACCATCTCTTTTCTCTTTATTCCATCCCACCCTTTTTTTTTAAGTTTACTAAGCTTGGAGCACTTATTGTCAGTTCTTACACAGAAAGCTGAGTTCAGGCTCTCAGTTTTAAGGACTGGATTGGGATGATGCTACATGCTTCCCCACATGTGATTTGGGAAGTTCAAAAGATTTCAGCTTTCAGAGGCCGCCCTTTCCTCCAGGCTGGAAGAAGCTGTGGTAAAAGATGGCTCCCAGTGAACTGCTGCTCTCAGTAGGATTAAATTCTCCAAGGGTGAAGCTGGCCTGCAGACCAGGTGAAAGAATAAAGGCAACTCCAACAGAAATAATCATCAGTCTGTTTTCTCCTTGTCTCCCAGTTTGTGCCCCCCAGGTCATTTCCAGGAACTCTGTTTTGTCACCATGAGAATCCTCTTTGCCAGCCCAAAGTGCTCCTTCTTTGCAAATGAGTTCTTCTGCTTCCTACCACCAAGGTTTCCACTCCTGAACTACCCTTTCCCAGTTATTGGAGGCTTCCAGTTAGCTGCAAAGCTCTGTTGTCTCCGCGTTTTCACCACGCTCATGCTTTGTTCTCACAATTGCCATGCATCAGGCAAACCTTAGAGCCTAGATTCTCACATACTGATGGCATTAGACAAGAAAAGTGATGAGGAATCAAGCAATGAAAAAAAATCAATTTTCAGCTTTCATAACGCCTGAGAGTTTCTTTTTGTATTCTTGTGTTCTCGCTGCTGGTTTTCAGACCGGCTATTCTGAGCGGGAAAGAAGGCTGTTCTGTCGCGCTGTGTGAAGCCGGAGCTTCGCTAGGGCGAGAGGAACTTGTGAACCTGCTGAGCCATTGCTTTGMGAGCTGTTTTGAAATGGGGCTTAGGTGTACTTGGAGTTAGCAGTATTTGGTGCCTTGTGAATAGTGCTATGAGATGCGTTACTTGCAGCATTTGTTGGTGTGGTGTGTCTTGGTAGCTGGCTAAAAAGATAAAGTATCACTGATATTTATTCTGAAAACAAGTGTGCTGAGAAGCTGGGTTAATTTCTTGCTTAATGAAAACACGGCATGTGCTTTCTGAGGGAACTGTAGCACCCACCTTGGACAAGTTCTGGTTCCCATGAAGCCAGATCTGACAGTAGCCAGATGGGGAATAAAAATAAGTGGCTTGTGTATATCAACATATGCAAAGCCAACAGGGGCTTCTAAGGAAGCTTGGTGGTGCATGTGCATCCTGTCTGAGCTGCTCACCACTTGCACACCCTTGAGAAAGACTACTGGTAAGCAGGCAATTTCGATATGAGCGCTTAGATTTGTCTGAACCGGTATTGGTCAAGCTTCTTCCACTGAAGAAATTCTGGTGTTTGTTTGGGCCCATCAGCGGGTGAAACAGGTGGTCTGCAACACCCTTTTCATTCCTGCCAGCAGCTGAGATGATGCCAGTGTCTTGGTCCACAATGCTGTTTGCATCTATGAGGCACACAGTGGATCCGGTGTTTGGCAAAGTCYGCCTTTGTGTCCTCCGTTTGGCCCAGATGTGGCCAATATTTCTAGGGGTTACCTGCACATCTTTCTCCAAATGCTGTATGACACAGAAGAACTTCAGCRTCAGCATGGTTAGGAGTATGACAGGCAGTGAAAAAAGGCCAAGTACTGTCTCATGGAGACTGGGGGCACTTGCAGATGAAGGGTGTTGCTAGGCCCTGGAAGTACGGGGCTGGAGAAGCCTTCAGATGGACCACCCTCCCCTGGTGCAGCTGGGGACCCCTCCGCTTTCTSCGTGTGGCTGCTGGCAGAGACTGGACAGCAGAGGTGAGGAGGAGCTTGGGGTGATACTTCACAGAGGAGCTGCCTGAGATTTGTCCTGCAGTKGGGGTGTTAGGAAAAGATCGTAGAACGAATCCATGGGGCTTCACAGTTACTCGAAGGTGAGAGAGGGGAAGGAAGATTAGACAGCACCGTTGCAAGAACTGTTTTGGCACCACAAGGTCGGAAGGCAGCTAAGCAGACAGATGGCAGACTTGGAGCTGCTCTAGAAGGTGGCTGTCACTGGATGTCCGTACTTGGCAAGCCATTAGGGAGTAAAATAAGACGCTGAACTGGTAGGTGCAGAGATTAACCTGATGTTTGCGGGAGAGCAGCTTTTGCAAAGCGGGTTCGCAGAATCCTTCCTCGACGCTCTGTCGCTGACGCGCTCTGGGCCGGCGGCAGGACGCCCGCGAGGTGCCCCGCACCGGGGCTGCCCCCGCCACTCGCCGGGGGGGCCGTGGCCATGCCCGAGCCCCCCGCGGGCACGGAGCGGGCACGGAGACCCCC
>NW_020450940.1:47730-94828 GCF_003343035.1 Apteryx rowi
TTTTTACTTTTTTACTTTTTTTACTTTTTTACTTTTTTACTTTATTTTTTACTTTTTTACTTTTTTACTTTTTTAGTATGTTTTTAGGGTTTTTTTAGTTTTTTTACTTTTTAACTTTAACTTTTTTTACTTTTTTTTTTCTTTATTTTATTTTACTTTACTTTACTTTATTTTTTCTGGTGTCACATCTGTTGTCCTGGGAGGAAATGCTTCCCCAGGGGGTGGACTGAGAGCAAGTTGCGCTGCTTTGTGCTGGGAAAGCAAAAATCGGAGAGGGAAGCGGTTCCTTGAGTCCCTGTGGTGTGTTTTCCACGGACGTGCTTTGCCCGGCTCAAATCAGTCACGGCCCAACTTGAAAGACGCTTCCCACCTCACAGATGACTTTCCCTCCCTTGACTGGCCGCYGCTTCTGTCCCCGCTCGGGTGCCGCCCCGACGTGCTCCGCTGCCTGTGCCCTTCTTTGAAATGGTCCCGGGTGGCTTGTGGGCACCACGTTGCTCTCCAGCCCCCTTCTGGGCTGATCACCCTGCCCCGGGCAGACTTCCTCTGCGTAGCTGCTTCGCATTTTTCCTCGGGTGTGGGGCCTTGAGCCAGGAAGGTGCTCGGCTATGTGACTGAGGTTATTTTTAAGTCTGTATAAAAACTCCTTTCCTCTCGAGTGACCTGCCAGCTCACACTGCAATAAAGTATAAATTTCTCACTGATGGGACAACAGTTGTGCGGAGATGCGATACCTGCTTTTAGACCGGCTGGTGGAGCAAATAATGGACAAACTTCTGAGCGTGCAAGGCCTTCTTCAGGTTGTTGTAGTGAGCCCGTCATCTTCTGCTTTCTTAGAAGGAGGAGCCGGTCCACAACATTAAGGCCAAGCGCTGTCTTGCTGGCACCGCAGTTGCCAGAGCTGAATGCATTTTGCGGTGGCGTGGAACAACCTTCACTGGTTTCTCTTGACAGCCTCTGTACGCGTTGCCCTGGCTCGCATGTGCTTGGTTATTCTAACACGCCTACCACATTGCGAGCTCACAGCTGGCCATCACAAGGTCTCTTTCTCTCTCCTGTCAGAGCTCTCCCTCCCTTCGTCCAGCAACAACGCTCGCTTTTCCAAATTGACTCGTCTTGCTCTTTTCTCCGCACGTTTCTCAATTGTATTGGTCTGTCAGTTTTCTTCCTGGTAAGCTAGGATCTGCTTTCTACTTATTTGCTCTGCACATGACAGCTGTTTGCAAACTATGAGCTAGGGAGCCTCTTCTGTATTCAAGGCACGGACTTGCAGTCAAAATGTATTTAACCTGTAAAATAACAGATTTTTGGGGAAAAAACAGGAGATAAAAATTGTGTTCCATGGTTCTCTGTTGCTGAATTGCCATGTGCTTTCAGCTGCATCTAGAAACTCACCAGGGCTGGAGACCCCCCACCTCCCTGGTGCCCTGTCCCAGGGCTGCACCACTCTCCGGGGGAAGGAGTTTTTCCTGGTCATTCATGAAGAATGGGATAAGCACATAAGAGAGGCTATCCTGGATCGGACCAAAGCGTGTCTCGCCCAGGATAGTCTGTCTGGCAGCAGCCAGGAGCGGATGCCCTGGAAAAAGTATAGAAATAGATCTACAGAGCTGCTTCCTCAGAGCTCTCCTGGTTCCGGTTTAGGAACGCTCGGAGCCAGAGACGGTGTTGTTGTTTCTTTAGCCCTTGACAGATTGTGTGAGGATCCCACTTCTGTTAAATGCTTCATTCACATTTGGTGCACAGCTCACACCAAGTGGAACGGTACTCATTTTGCTCCTCCGTTCATTAAACATCAGCCTATCTAGGGCTATTAGATGCAGCTTCGCAGAGCTTCACCTTCTCTTCCTCCTGTTTCAGCCATACTAGCAGTGGGGTGAGACCAGGGACGTGCGGATGCAGATATGTTACTAACCAGCTCGTTGCGCCTTGCCCTGGATGGTCTGACAAGGGCCTCTGTTTTACAGGGCATCRCTATGGCCCATCAAAGGGTCTGAGGCACTGATCAGTGCAAGACAGGTGTCATTCTTGCTCCTGTGTCCATGTGGCATCCGTCAGGCTCAGCTGTTCCCTGCAACTAGAGCATGCCAGAGAAACAGCAGAGGACTAACAAAAGTTAACGCAAGGGACTCAGGATTTTTTTTCTAAGGAGGAGAATATGCAGGCTGTGAAGTTTCCAAGTGGCACATTTCAAGTTGCTGAGCAGGAACTGAATGTTGCTGTGTTGCTAATGACTCAAGTGCACCCATGTGTTTTCCATATGGATTAGCAATTAGGCAATTAAGAAGTGCATGCCAGGTGCATGAGACAACATCACCCCAAATAGGAGAAGGCATAACTGTGTTTACAAGCATGTGCCTTAAAAGTATTCAAAGGGGGGAGACATAGCTGGGATGGTTTGTATTTGGGCTTTGGCAGAGTTTGACCCCGCTACGTGTTGCCTGTGTCGTGTTAGCTATTTGCTAGATGGCCCTGATAAGAAAGACTGCTTGAGAAGAGCCAGTGTCGAGCAGCGTAGCTTGCAAGGCTGCAGAAATGTTGCAGGGAGAGGGACTAGAAAGCACAGGCAGTTTCTGAGTGCCAGGTTAGGGTCTGGGTGAGCTGTACTTGCTGGCATGCTAATTCTGGCCGAGGAGAGAGGAACATCCAGGACAGTGCTACTGGTGTAAGACTCTGCTCCACACCAGTGGATGAAGGGAGAGTTTGCTTCAGACGAGCACAGGGGACTTTCCGTGGTATATGCGTGACCTTGTAACAGGCTGTTTGCTGTGGAGCTCTCTAGTGCAAGGATGAGAAGGTCAGATCCACAGTAAGGATCTCCACGGGAATGAAGCAGCGTCATCAGTAAGTGTTATCCATGACGTACTCAACTGCTTTGCTGTAGGGTTTTGAGTAAGTAGAGATAACTTCAAATAGTGTTATATTTTGCATGGCTGGCAAGTTGCTCGGAGAGGTGCTGTGTGAGTATTGTGTCACTGGCAAAGTTGTGGTGCGCTCTGATAGATCCAAAATGCCACATTCCAGATGTTTCTTTTCTAATATTTTACTAAGGTGAAAATGAATTGCAATGTCTTATGTTAACAACAACTGGCTGTAAAAGTTTTAACAAACCAGGGAAAATGCAGATCTTCTTTGGAGTAGCCTGCAGCTTCCCGAGGAGACAGCAAGTTCCCTGATAGATTTGGTTAGGCTTGAGCCTCAGCAGGGAGGCTGAGAGGGGCTCAGTCTTTCTGCCTGGGGGTGGTTTGCCTCGGTGCGGTAAGGGTGTGTGCTAAGCTCTGCTTTCTGCATTCGACATAACAGAGAGTCTCACCGTCTGGGGTATCCCAGCCCCCGTCTTTTCTCTGCCCCCTCTTCCCTTCCAGGGCATGAGTGTGGCAGCACTGCATAGCTCTGCTGGTGGAAAGGCTAGGAGATATATGTCCGATGGGCACTGCTCCTTGGGCAGGGGCTGGGGACGTCAGCTGTGCTCTCTCTTGTTATGGATTGTTGAAGATGATGCTTTGCTACTGTGCGAGCTGCACAAGGGCTTCTCGGCACGGCGCTGCAAAGCAAGACACTGCGATGGTCTCCTGAAAGCTGGGCTCCACTCGCTCTCATGCTGCAGAAGCAAGGGGCTTAAGCCAGGTGACCTTGAACCTCATCTGTGCTCTTTGCAGTTTGGACAGTTTATTTCAGGAGAAGGCAGCTAAACCCCTTTACCTTGAACCAGCATCAGGATTCAAACTTCAGTCACAGTGGTGAGGGCTTTGCTTCAGTGGGGTAAATGAAGTGAGTGCAGAAAACAGTCAGCTTTTGCATGAAAAGTAGAGGATCAGCCTGCAACACAGTTCCCATCCTGTGTAACCTCCAAACGTGGGCAGTCAGGCAGAGTCCTGTGCATTATTCTGAGATCAAACCATAGAAAGTTTAGATGGGAATGTCCAATGTCCTCCTCTGAGCAGGGCTAGCTGCAAAGCTAGATCAGGTTGCCCAATGCCTTGTCCAGTTGAGCACTGAATGCTCAAGGATGGAGATCCCACCGCCTCTCTGGACCTTATCCCATGGCTGCACCACTCTTGTGTCAAGGAATTTTTCCCTGATGTCCAACCAGAATTTCTCTTGCTGCAACTTGTGCCTGTTGCCCCTTGTCCTTTCCCTGTGCACTTCAGAGAAAAGTATAGCTCTGTCCTCTCTGTAAACCATTTCCCATTAGGCAGTGGATGAGACTGCAGTTAGGTCCCACTGCAGCCTTCTCCTTTGGTGGCTGGAGAAGCCTGGTTCCCTCAGCTTCTCCTCACACGTTGTACCCCACCACCCTGCCCATGCTGGGGGCTTCGCATTAGAGTCCCTTCAGCTTGTCAAGATCTGTCTTTTACTGGGGGGCACCAAACAGGATACAATATCCAGATGTGGCTGCAGTGGTGCCAAGAAGAAGGGAATAACCACTTCTGTGGACCTGCTGGCTACGCTCTTTCTAATGCAGTCCAGGCTGAAAATTTAATGCAGAGTTTGTAGGAGTCATTTGTAGCTTTAAATGTTTCAGCATCTCGTGTGCCCAAGGTGGTCACGTGGAGCCCGAGCAGACAAGCAGTGCTTGATGCTGTAGCCTGGGCCTGTGTTTATTGCTTGTTAAAAAGGTACTTTCCTCTCTGACTAAGAAAACGAGATCAGCCCAAAAAAAGAATCTGCAAAAAAAGAAAAACATGTAGGAGACAATCCCTTAAAAGGACTGGCTTTAGCTACTTGCTTTCCTTTTGTTTCTCCAGGCCAAAGGCTTGATATTTAGAAAGAACAAAGTATAGTCCTAATTCGCTTGAAATGGGGCAGACTTCTGAACGCCTGTGGTGTGGGTGCAGGGCTTGCARTCCCCTGGAGGGCAGCTCCTGGACTCTGCTTTGTCTGCCAAAGAAGGGACCGCTGTCTCTGGATGCRGCATTTATACCTGTGCTCCGGGAGGAATGCATTCCTGCACCCGTGCAGCTGCCTCTACATCTCCCATGACCTGGGTAACTCGTGACAGGAAGCACGCAGCAGGAAAGGGTTTGGATGTATAGTGCCGTGTGATGGCACTGGGGAGACCCAGGTCCTCCTGCGCTCTGCTTTGCTGCCAGATTTTGCACAAGCCGCCTACACTCACGTTTTAGACGTGGTCTCAGAGGGAGCTGATGTGCATCTTTCCCTTCTGTCGTTAGTGGATCTGGCCCTAATTTGGCGGACCCTTCTTGCAGCTCCTGGGAGCTGATGGTGTGATGCTCAGCGCCGGGAAGTCAAGCAGCAGAGTGGAGGTAGGGTCGGGCTTCTGGAGGCCAGCACCCCACTGCGCTGGGGTGTAAGCCCAGAGTTAGCATGCTCTCCCGTGAGTTGCAGAACCAGCAGAACCTCGTTTTTGGTGAATTGATGTCCTTTATCCCCACATGCCCCAGCTCTACCATTTATAGTGGCTTCCTCTTCTTTCGGTGCTTCTGGTACCCCGATTCCCCTAGACCTCCCCAGAGCAGCCCCAGCCCTCTCCTGTGTTCCCTGTCTGCTGAGTGAGGTGCTTGGCCTGGCGCTGCATTGTATAGGTGYTGAGTGGCTGTTTGTACACATCTGCAGCTTGACAAGAGATTAGTATTTGAGGTACGTTGAGTCCTGCATGAGATTCGAGTTAGCTAATGGCTTTAAGATTTGTCTGACAGGCCACATAAATATACGGTCTTCATTTAGGAAACCAACTGGATCTAATTTGTTTCTCTCATCTGCACATACCTACAGCATGCATCCTAGATTAGCATCCAGGTGATGCACTGAAGTCTAAGCATATGCACAGAAAATACTTAATTCTCTTGAATTTATAGTAATCGGTCCCTTGAGGTACATCTAATTTACGAAAAACCACCTGGTGTTTATCTTTTAAGTTATGCTGAAAGTCAAAAAGAACAAATAAACATTTGTAGCAACTACAGAGGGATTGGTTTACATTGGTTTATTATTTTTATAATGTAAAAATAATAGCTCTGAACTTTGACTCCGTTTTTTACTTAAGTCATGCAAAATTCTCATAAATCAAAACCCTGCATGAGCCAAATAGAAACTGTTTTAGAGCCAGGCTATCCCTGAGAAGATTAACTCCTGCCTCTAGTGCTGCTTAAAAACAGCTTTCATCCTGAATAGCATTCTGCTTTAAACTTGGCAGTTTTTCCAAGAATCATCAATAATCCCACTTGTGACACTTGTTGGCTGAGTACCTATCTCAGAAACCAAACTCTTGGCCTGCTTTCTTGTTTTCAGATTGTCAAAAACGTTTTTCAGTGGATTTGAGGGTTCTTTCGGGCAGATGTTCATTTCTTCAGCCATGGCTGTCATTGGGGAGTACATAGCGTTCCTTGTGTCCGCCTTTTGCTGGCAATTCGGGGTGACCRGTGACTTAAGATGCATCAAACACCCCTTTGTGCTGCATGCAGTCCCTGCAGACAAGGTCCAGAGTTTTATGGGCTGCAGGAGATGTGTAGTCAGAATCTGTGAAAGTGACAACTGTTTGTTGTAGCCTGCTATGARACACTAAAATTGGACATCAGCTTAGATTTGTAATGGAATTTATCACTAGAAAGTTCTGTGTCTTGCCTGAAAGTAGTTGCTCTTTCACCCTGTGTGTGTATAAAAAGACAAAGGCTTTCCATCATTTCTTGCTGTTTTGCTGCTGATGCAAATGGGAATTTGTGTATTCGCAGGCTGGGCTTCTCCGAATGAGAGTGCTAAAGACCACTGTAATACTGTGTTGTGGGAAATCTCTCTTTATGACATGTTTTCTTCACGGCGTTTTTGTTTCCTTGGAATTTGTCKTCTTCCTTGCTGTTTCTGTGACTTTATCCTTTCTCGTTCTTTCTTTTTTCCTGGGGTTGTCAGACCCTTGAGAGGTGATCCCACAAGTTCTCTTGGTCATTGCTGCTCCTGGCAAAGGTTACTACAGCTAGCCGGCGCTATATCCCATGCCTGTTTTGTTGTATGGACCGGACACAGTGGTCCTGCATGGGCCACGTTTCTGGGGGTTTTGAAGTTTGTCTCTGAGTGGAGGTCTCAGCAGCTGATCTCGACTTATGGTGCCCCAGCACGCACACGGTACTCCAGGGAGGACCCTGCCTGTGCAGAAAACAGTGAAAAGRGTATTTTCCATGTCTTGTTGAAAATGCTCTTCTTTTTCACTTGTTCTGCATTATCAGTTCTTTCATTGAGCCTTGGATACTTAAGTGTTTTTGGTCCCTTYGGAAGAAAACTATTTCATCCTTCTCATAATCACAAACTCTATCTTTTTTTGTTTGTTTGTTTTTCTTTCATTCCACATATATTCGCAGCAGGAAAAGTCTTCTCTATAGATGATSTGCAGTGTATGTTCAGTCTTCATCYGATTCCATTTTTCTCCTCCARCCTCTTTGTTTGTGTTCGGGCATACCAACTTGTGAACTCAGCTAACATATCAAGGGCAAGATTTTGGGTTAATGTGTCTGCAGAGCAATTCTCATAATGAGACCTAATATCTCACTATCTTTGTAGTTGATGACAATCTTAATTTTTAAAGATTTTTCACCTTGAAGTTGTAATAGTGTCAGTCCTGCGTGGCTTCTGTATGTTAAGGATATATTTAGTTGCCTTGTTTCTTTAGCTGACTGAATGAAAAGTGGAGCGGTAGGTTTAATAACAAATAACGAGAGATCAAAATTGCATCCTCAGGGTGGCATTTAGAGCAGATTTGATGGAGCAGCTTTATGGTGAATTTGAGGTTAACTCTTTCCTGAATGTCCAGATGCGTGTAAATTTAATATTTGGGTGTAATATTGCAGTTGTGTTGGAGGATCGTAATTTTATTCTTTTGTAGTGCAGCTGTTCGTGAAGGGGACCTACGTCGTTGTGTAAATGACAATAAATAGGCTCAGGCAAAACTCTGTGCTTTCTCATTTGGGCGGCACAAAACCCTCTCGCCGTTTACAGCAAACAGGCTATTTTGTTTTTTCCACCGCTTGTTAGCCAGATAGGGAAGAACAGTCCTGGGACGTGGAGACGGGGGAGAGTCGGTGAGCGCGGTGGCCCTGGAAGCTGCGCTGGCGGATGTGCTTGCGCCAAGCCCGTACAACGTGTTCCTCGGGCTGAGGAGCTGTGCAAAATGTCTTGCCACCGCGGGTACYGCTAACGCTCCGGACGCGTTCTCCGTGGGAGCAATGCGAGCCAGCGTCTCAGTGCCGCTGCGCTGGCAGGCGCGCGAGGCGGCTGTTTGCTCCCGGCAGCTCTGCTTGGGATTCGTAGCAAGCGAAGTTCTCCCTGCCGGGATTTAAGCTGCGTTTCGGCAGGCTCCGCACCTGTTCCCAGCRCTCAAAGCCTTTGCTATATGCAGCCCGGCCTTTAATTCTTTGCAAGATGCTTTGAAACCTGGAGTGTTTTCCAAAAACGTTGACTGTGCACGTTGACATCAAATGTCCCTCCTGCCTTTCACCTCTTGGTGCTGACAGTCGCTGTCCTTTTGGCAGGCAGCTGCAAGGTCAGAGTTGCGAAGCGTGCGTTATGGTGTCCTCCTTTACGTGGAGAAGTTGCAGGGTTACCCCTGTTGGCGAGAAAGAGGCAGCGGGTGCCTCGGATAACGGTTGTCCTCAAGTAACAAAGATCAAGATTGCCACGTTCCTGCAGACGTGGATATTTTGAGCCGTTACAGGGAACATAGCGGTCTGAGGTCAGCTATCCGCTCCCTTCCTGCCTGTTCTTAGCTCCAGCTCTTTCCACAGCCGGGAGAATAGGCAAAATTGAAAACTAAATTCAAAATATGGCCTTGTCACGGTTCGTACACTTTAAGGTCATGGTGGCACAACACATCGCCCGGTTGAGTCCAGACTGCTTTTCTAGGATCTCTCACATCAGAGGTTGTCACTGTAATAATAAGAGTTTCTTCATGTGTAATTGTGGCAAAGGCTCTGCTTTTCTGTCACGGCAAGCAGAAGGACAGTCCTGCTGGGGCTGGGGTGCTGGACGTTGCTGCACCTAGTCTGGCTGATGTATGGTTGCACGGTGGTGGTACATCAGTCCCTTGACACAACATGTGCTACGCTTATGGCCGCACTGGATCGGTAAGGCTCAGAAGTGCTGGACTCCAAACCGCTTTGCTTAGCCAGGTGCCAGAAGCGTGAAATGTCATAACTTGAGCTTCCTGGTTCAGCTACCTGCTGGCATCATCCTTGGTGTCTGCAGATTCGCTTTAGCAGCGTAAAGCAAAGAGCTTGTTCGTCCTGTGTCGGTTCTGCCCTCTAAGAGCCCAGGGGGCCGGTCCTCCGGTAAAAAAAGGCATCATTTCCTAGCGCTCCACTTCCTAAGTGGCGAGTGGCAGGAATGCGAGTGATGTAGGAATTGTAATCACATCAGTGGGAAACCAAATGTTGGGCCAGATGCCTGCTCTAAATTTAAGGGCTTGCTGTCAAGCCAYGTATGCGTTAATGCGCCCTTTTGTGACCAAGCTAAAGATAATTTTATCGGGAATAGTAGCTGCAATATAAGTTGTATAAAGAATCTTCTCCACTAATGAAGAGCAATCATAAGAGCATGATCTGCCCTGAGAGCACRGGCAGAGCTAGAGGGATGTGACTCAGGGCAGGCCTGTGACACTCCAGAGGGACTGAAAAGAGGCCATTTAGAGAATCAGAAAGATTTTTGGCTTCTTGAAAATGGAAGATTGTAGTTATTCTACTGCAAATGTCACTTGAGAGAATAGCGAAACTTTTTTTTCCTTGTTTAAACTGTAGGAAAACTAACTTTAAATAAAGATCAATACTCTGTGCAAGAATCTGGTCAAAAAATGTAGATGTACAGACTGTGCTGTGGAACAGAGGGAAACTTTCAGCTAGAAAGCAGCATTGAATGCACTYGTGTGTTGTAGGTGCTATTCCAGCTTCTAATGTGTTTTTAACCCACTGGCTTATTTTAAACAAGTTGAGCTTAATTCAGTCACTGAATCGTTGAAGTTGGAAGGGACCGCTGGAGTTTGTTTGGTCCAACCCCCCCTACTTAAAGCAGAGTCGCCTACAGCAGGTTGCCCGGGGCTGTGTCCGGTCGTGTTTGAATATCTCCAAGGATGGAGGCTCCATAGCCTCTCTGGGCAACCTGCTCCAGGGTTTGACCACCCTCGCAATGAAAAAGTGGTTTCTTACATTCAGATGGGATTTCCTGTGTTTCAGTTTGTGCCCGTTGCCTCTTGTGCTGTCGCTGGACACCRCTGAGAAGAGTCTGGCTCTATCTCCTTTGCACCCTCCCGTCAGGTATTTATACACCTTGATAAGAGCCCCCTGAGCCTTCTCTTCTCCAGGCTGCACAGCTCTCCCAGCTCTCCCAGCCTCTCCTCTCTTACAGTCTTTTTCACGTCTCTGCAGTGCACTCAGAGCTGGCAGAGGTTTGCGTCTGTATGATCGTGTATGGCATTTTGCGTTATGAGACTTGGCACAAAACCCTGCGTCAGCAGGGATTATTGAGATAGATCTTTCAGTATGTTTCTCCCATTTCTCCTCTTGAGGGATTGCTTTAGATGCAGATTAACACTTGGGTCGTGTGCTTAGCTTGCAGCAGTGCGAGCACACATGTTGCTTCAGTGAGTAGCTAAACAGCATGTTTAACTGTCTGCGTCTTGAACGTGAGTAAATAATACTTCCTGGTCTCCTTGTGGCTTTAAGACACTGATCTGGCAGGGAGAGGTGCTACCCACTGAGACCCGTGGCCTCATGGAGATTTGCAGGGCTCAGATGTATTCAGTGATGCTATGATCTGTTTTTTCCACCTGGTCACGTTATCCAGAGTGCTACGCACAGGGCGGTGTTATGGGGGATTTGTAAGGGTGCGGGAGTTGCAGCCGTTCCAATCTGTGGTTTAGTGTCCCTCAAGGAAATTAACACGTAGGTCATTTCATTAACGTCTAACATTACTTGGAGAAAGAAATCTCTAACCAGGCTCCTACACAAAGTCCTTCCTCCCTGCTACCCTGTAAGTCTCTGATGGGGCAACTGAAGTCCTGCTGCTGACACCAGCATGGGTTGTTAGCTAGGTGTAGAATAGGGGCAGCGCCCTGAGCGATCTCACCTAGCTCTGAAGTTAGCCCTGCTTCAAGCAGAAACCTGCTGCAGCTCTGTGATATTCACTGCCAGCAGCGCTGCGGTCTGTGTTTCATGTATTCAGTGTGATGCTTCTTGTTTTTCATTTCAGATCCTGTTTCAGTGTAAAAGTAAGATTCACAAGACTCCTCTAAGATGTCTTACAGAAAGGAGCTAGAAAAATACCGAGACCTGGATGAAGACAAGATCCTTGGAGCTCTGACAGAGGAGGAGCTCAGGAAGTTAGAAAATGAACTGGAAGAGCTGGATCCTGATGTAAGTCATTTTTAAAAGAGATTTTCCAGGTGGTAAATCTCAAGTAATTGTGGAAGAAGGTGAGCAAATGGGCTGCATTAGTGGCCTGTATTTAAGTGGGATCTGTTGCAGAGCCCATACTCAGTGCAAGGTTGGAGGAAACTGGCCCCAGATGAGCAGAAGCAGTTTTGCCATCGAGAGCACTGGCTCTGGGATGGGACTTTGCTTATGTGATACTCCTCTGCCCTCGTCCCGCCACGCATGCCATGGTGAGCATTGCTGGATCAGTTGTTTGCGTTCTTTGGTCCCTGGGTTTCATGGGCTGTTCCTAACTGATGAAGGTGAGGAGGCTGACGCCAAGCACATGAAAGTCTGCCTCTCCGCTGATTTGCAGCGCTGATGTGAGTCAGTGCTGATGCAGGGCTGTGGGGAGGTCTTGCAGAAAGCAGGTGGGTCTGGTCCACTTGCTGGAATGGGACTCCTAAACTGACTCTCCCCTGGGGCCAGGCTGGAGATTGTATGACACCTTAAGTGGGTGTGTGTGCTTTTTATCTCACAGCAAGGTCTTCTGAGAGCTCTTGTCTAAGGGCCAAGGGAGGTTGTAACAGATTATCCTAATATGTCACAGTATTCCACCATAAAAGACCTGTTGTATCTTGATCTTTCATGAGCTCTTTTACATCTTACCTGTCTGTTTCCATGTTTTGTTTCTGGCTCAGGAATTAAACAGGCAGGCTGTGGGCAAAAGCTTACCTGTTGCTCTATTGCTGCACAGCACCTTTTACAACAGGGTCTTGGCCTGTACTTGGGGTTCCTACACCACCCTGACACAATTGTATTTTGGGAAGAGCTGTCCTAATAATTGGGCGCTTGCTAGGACCTTGCAGAACCTAGACCTCTGCTCCTGATCAGGCCATTTTGGAGGAGGTGTTTCGGTGTGTTTTTTTTTTTCTATTATTATTTTTTCATTAGGAAACCTCAAGTGGCCTCAATTTTCCTCTATTTAGGAAGAAAAGCAAATCTCAGAGTCTTGCAAAATGGGACAGTTGCTTTCTAGCCAACCTCCCAGCATCAGCAAGAGCTACATGTATGCAAACACTGGGTATACAAGTGCCAAGCCGTGATAACCTTTTGAAGGCAGTGTAGTCCTGTGCCCATAGGAGGGGATGTACAGAGCCAACTGGCAGGCCATTGGGTTATGGCAACATTAGATGATGAGGCTGGACACTGCCAAGTGAGAAATTGTTCCCACAGCATGCAGCTAATGTCTCTGGGGAAAACAATGGGCAGTGCAGATTGCATCATCAGCGTTTTTAATCCCAAACGTCAGCACAGAGAAATAATTAAGAGGTGGCAAACAATCTCCCAGGATTAAGTGTATGTGCTGATAGGTTGATTACTGCTGCCTCTAAAGACACAGAGTCAGACAGCATTCAGTGAAAGATACTGAAAAGTAAAATAATTGCAATCATCTGTCAGTACACGTATAGCCTGAATACCAGAGTTAAAATATGAAGATTGCATGGTGACTTCTCACGGTACAAAGCCTGAGGAAGCAAACTGTTTCTTATGTCTACCTGCTTGTGCATTGCACGTTAGCAGAGTTCTTCTGTCCTCTAAGGCTGGCTAAGTCTAATCGCTTTTCATTATTTTTCCAGGCTTTCTACTAATACAGACTTAGATTATTATGAATTCCTTTTATTAGGCAGCCAAGGAAAAATCAGCACCTGGTCCGATGTCATCTTGGATGTCTTAAAAAAATAAGTGTTGACTCCTACCCAACAAAGCTCTAAAGAACATGCTTAGTGTCAAATCTGGGAGTAGTCTTATTTATTGCATTAAGGCTGTTCTATATTTAAATATAAGCAGGTGCTTACGTGCCGTATGTGTCAGGCACAAAGCAACTTCCCGTGGTGGCTTGTGTGACTCAATAACAGGGAGACATTTAGAAAAAGAGCTAAGGTTCGCAGGGGTTTTATTCTGCAGTGGAATTGCAGCCAGTCAGTCTGAAGTCACCTTCACTATGAGATCTGACCTGTAGTTTTGGGATGGACCATAAAAGGCAGAAAAGACCACTGCGACTTTCTGATCGGCTATGTCAGAGACCCTGGGATTTCTCTGAATTGGTTCTTGTCAGGCCCAGAGCGCATATCCTGCCGCCTCCGGTGAGGCACGTCAGCACTTGGACGGACACATAGGGAAGAGAAGCTCTGTTGAGTTTTGTAACTCAGTTCTAGCACTGAAAAAACTACAAAGTGGCAGGAGAAATGGAGAGAGCGTGGGAAGAGGCCAGGAAGAGAAGAAAGCGATGGCTGAGAGCCCCTGAAGAAAGGGCTGGACCTCCTGTGTAGAGGAGCATCCTCTTGTAACAGCACTGTGCATATGAAATTCCATACTGGAATGAGAAGGCACGTAGTACGTCTAGGCTATATGGGAGTCAGCGGGGTTGGGTTGGGATAACTTTGATGCAGTGAGAAGCAAAATATCCAGTGAGCTAGAAGCAAACAGTCCAATGAGGAAAATGGAGAAGGGAGAGAGTGGAATGGATGGGGATTGTGGTCTGTAAAAGTAATGTGGGTTTCTCCCCCCTGTGTCTAGAACGCACTGCTGCCCGCAGGGCTCCGGCAGAGGGACCAGACGCAAAAACCACCAACTGGCCCGTTCAAAAGGGAGGAACTCATGGCCCACCTAGAAAAGCAGGCAAAAGATGTTAAAGACAGAGAAGACCTGGTTCCTTTCACAGGAGAAAAGAGAGGTATGATCATCTTTCGTGCCGTGCCGAGGGTGTCGTGATGAAGGCAGAGTGCGGCAGGAGGCTGCTCCGCACGCCGTGAGGCTGGGCGCACGGCAGAAGGGTCGTATCTGAGCCCGGCTCGTTAAGTACTGCTCCCTTTTGACGCTGGCGGGGTGGTGAACCTGCTGTATAGCCCAAGCCCGGGCTGGCTGATAGATTGGGGTGTACCGGGAGGTGGGTGTTCATGCTGATTTGGGTACCACCCAATGTGTTGTCAGGTGATGGGGTGAGGCTGTGCCACTTGCTGTGCAGCCTGTGTCTTTCCCCATCTCGTTGCAGCTGCATCCAGCTCTGGCAAAACATCTTCTGCCCTCTCTTGTTCTTCCTCTGCCCTGTCTTCCTCTGAGCTCGCTGGGCTGTTCCCTCTCTACCCCTATTGCTTTTCACGCTCCCGTCCTGCACCCTGACCTCCATCCTGGTGCAGAGAAACTCCACAGCTCTGCGCTCCGTTGCACCTCAGCGATGATATTTCCAGCAGTTCCCTTCTAGTCTTAACCCTGGCAAGACAACCCTCGCTTTCCAGCTTCCTGTAGCTGTATGCCTCTGCCTGCCTGCACCGTGCGCTGCYGCTGCTGATGCAGCCCCGCTTTCCTTCTCACTGGGGCCTGTAAGCCACGGGCTGGCTCTGCTCTCCTCTGTCCTCTTGTCCCGGCGTCTTCCTGCCCAGCCTCCTGCGACGTGTCCCATCATTCGAAGCGCTTCCCTGCTCCCATCGGCACGCTGAATACCACCTGGTTTGACACGTGGTCCGGACAGACCTTGTCTCTGGGTGCCAGCGGTTGCTCACCAGCTTTTTTCTGCTTTCAAGCAACCCCCTGAACCATGATCCCCCTCCAGCAGAAATTCTGCTYGTGCACTGTCCTCTCTCCTGGTTGTCCTGTGCCGAAACAGCAGGGGTGTGCTGAAAACACRGGCACGCGAGCATTGCAAGTTTCCCAATGCAGTCTTTCTCAGAGCTGCCTACTTCTTGTCCCTAATGATCCGTATGCATCTGTGAGAGAGAGTTCATGTTTAAGTCTGTCTGATTTAGTAAATCTTGAGGTGATATTTTTAGAAAAACAAGTTCTCCTTAGAAGAAGTAAATGAAAAGATTAAACTGAGTGCTGTGGGGAAGAGTATTTTAGCAGCTTTCAGCATATCTCCACCCAGCTTTATTTACCAGCCTCTTTAATACAGCAGAAGGTTACAGTGCTCTTCAGGAGGGGGAGATATTTAAAGAATTTCATATCTTCAGCTTCTGTTATGGGTTAATTATATTTCCATCTGATCATCTAAAACACATTATACATAGCTTCAGCTGTAACTCTCTGTGAGGTGAGAACACTGCTTATACTGAATACAAGCCAGAGATGTTAAATTACCTGCTCACAGTTGTTGTAGAGATGGCAATTAATCCCCATATTTGACATTCTGAGGGTAGTTTACCAGTTTAAACATCTTGTAGGAGATGCTGTCCACTCTCATGCTAGTGGACAGGGTAGGAGTCGATGTGTGCATACATGCTCTGCTATGGTATATAAAGCTGTATTAGCGTACACCATCAAATTTAGAAAAAAAAACTTGAAATAAAACGTGACTGAAATGTGAAATTGCTTAAAATTAAAACCCAGGCATTTTGATGACAATGAGATGTCGAAAGGAGCTATTGTGTAAAGGGTGGAATTGGTTTGTCCTGTTTCTTTTGCTTCCTGCAGAACTGATCAGGTCTTATTTACAGTTTGTTTAGCAAAGTGTCCAGGGAGCAGCTGGGAGGAAAACAATTCCAAGCGTCTGCACCAAGTCAGAGCTGATGGTGCCAGTCCTTTCCAAACACCTCGCTGCAAAACACCCCGGAGGTGTGTGGCCATACAGGCGCACATGACGCTTTGCCTATTTTTGCTAGAGCAGCTGTTTCACAGAAGGCAAATTCCTGCCTGCTTTGTCAAGGCAACAGCGCAGGGAACGGAGACGAGCGCTTCCGCAAAACGCTCTTCGTAGCAGCCTCTGTCTTGYACCGAGACAGCCCAAAGCGCAGCTGCTTCTCCCTTCGGTCTAAATTTAGTTGCTTCTGTTCCTGTGCGTCCCCGAGCAGCGGGATCTTTGCTTCTCCCCTTTGGCGTTGCTGACTCTGGTTTCAGAGAGCAGACGGAAATAGCCCCGGCTGGCGTCCCAGGCCGGCAGCTCTGCGCTCGCTATCTCTCTGCAGTCGTCCTGGACTATTTCAGGGCAGGGGACCGCTCTGAAATGCTCTGGGATTCCTCCTCCTCCTCCTCCTCCTCTCCAACGTGCGGTGCCACTGAATTCCACCAGCAACCCACTGCCTGCCGTGCTGCTCTTAAAACACAGCGAATCTTTTCTTTTCTTTGGTGGCGGGGGTGATCGCGGGTTTGTGCGCCATCGTGAAGTCCTGACGGACTCCGCTTCTGGCAAAGAGATGCACCAGCCTCTCGGATGTGGGGAGAGGGTAGGGATCGAGATGGGCATGTGAGGTTAGGGGCTGATACATGACGCTGGGGGCAGCTGCCAGGGGTCGCATCTTCTTAGAGGGACAAGTCATCTCCTGGACTGGCAGTAATGGAGGAGACTCTGTCCATTGCATGCCGTGGGGTGTCAGCTTCCCCCGAGGCCAGCTGGACAGCAGAAGTCGTCCCTCTGCAAAGGTTTGCTCTGCTTCCCAGGGCAGGAGACTCTCCTTGTCCCACCAGCTGGAGCTGCAGAGCTTTGCTGATCAGGGCCCCATGTGGTGGTGTGGCCAAAAGCGTGCTTTGGTGGGTGACCTACCTGCCGTTGCCCTCAGCTCAGGGTATGAGGCAGCCACACCAGACCCCCATGCAGGAGAGCAGAGAGGACTCTCAGATTCCCCCAGGGAAGGACAGGCGAGGAGACCCCGGTGCGAGGAGCAGTCAGGAGCCGGGAGCAGCGATGCACTGCAGTTAACCCCGCGCCCTGCTCCAGGCGCCCCGAGACTCAGCCGGGTCTGGCAGAGAGAGGGACACGGCTCGCCTACTCTCTGCCCGGTGCGCCTCCTGCTCTGTTGGGATGGAGGAGCACGGGGGAGCTCGTCCTGCAGCCTTCAGAGGTGGGCAGGAGCTACGCCGCTCGCTGCGCAGCCCCTCGTTCGTTGCCGAGTTTGGAGTTTGGGCAGCTGGCTGCTGTCCCTGCCCGCCACCGGTTCTCCACCGCTTCCTTCCCACCCTCATTTCAGAAAAGGGCTGTCTGCTGTGTCCCTCTCTGTTCGGGTTTAGCAGCAGGAATTGCCTAAGAGACGGGGGTGATCCAGGACAGTGCCTTAGCCAGTCCTCTTGCCTTTCCTCGTTCGTCCAGGTGTTGGCAAGAGCGCACCCCTTTTACACTCCTGTGATGCAGCCTTCAAATAAGTGAAGTCCTGCCAGGTCGGGCTGAGCGCGTCTGACTCCTGTGTGTTCAAAAGTCGTTGTACTGTGCAAATCTACTATTAGGCTTTGTAGATGCAGCCACCCACTCCGGTGAACGAATCCAGCTCTACAGCTGGAGGTGTCGGGCAGGTCCCTCCTGGCCTACACCACAGTAGAACCAGACTGAGCTAAACTGGAGCAATTCAGTACCTTTCCTGATTTTTTTTTTTTTTTTTCCCCCCTAGGTTCTTGTGCCCACTCTGTCTTGTCCACTATGTGAATTTCACCTGAAGGAAATTGCACCTGCACAGCTAGTAAAATCCTGCTCTGCAGTTGTGAAACAGGTGCTATAACTACATTGAGAGTGACCTCACTTTGTGTTTATAGGAAAAGCTTGGATCCCCAAGCAGAAGCCGATGGATCCTGTTTTGGAAAGTGTGACTCTGGAGCCAGAACTGGAGGAAGCCCTTGCTAATGCCTCTGATGCAGAGCTCTGTGACATTGCTGGTAACATAGTTTCACGTGAATCAGGGTTTGGGTTACTTAACTACTAATTTTTTCCTTCTTCGAGCTTCTTTTGTGGGAAATGAGTGAATGARCTTTTTGCTGTTTATCCGAATGCTGTTAGTTCTTACAGGATTTATTTGTTCATTAGAAAGGGAATGTATATTTAAATTTTCTTTAAGCCCAGCAACCCCATCTGATTTAATCAGGAGCATGAACCAAAAGTGAATAAGAAGATAAAGGGTTTTTCAGGGGAATGGAAACGCCTTGTTTCAATGGCAGAGACAAAGAGAAGACATCAATCTTGCAAATTGCAGCCTGTCACCTTCAGGAGCACAGCTATCTTTAAGCCAAAAACTTTAGGCTTGTGCAACCTGTTAAAGGAGCTGCCAGGTTAGAGCAGTCTTTCAAAGGGTGCTCGGGGCTTCTGCTTGTCAAAGAGCTTTTTCAACACATTTTGAAGATACTGATTTCCTGCAATTCATGTGGTCAGTCAGTTCTGTGAGTATTAGTTACGGAGGAGGAGGAGGAGGAGCGCAGCCTGAAAAGGTTCATGTATTTCATGGTGGCTGAGAAGCAAGTTGGAATGAATTAATGAGCAGACCAACAGGGCCTGGACTACTGCATGTATTCTGTGTATATGAGAGTGCTCTTAAAACCCGCACAGCAGGATGCAAGAAGAAACAGTGACTTAAATTTCACTATGACAAATGCAAATGCCAGTTCAGTTGCAGAGTCTTAACAATCAATGGTTTGGCCTCTGGAAGAAATTCCTGGGGAAGGGGATAGAGCCTCCATTTCCTCTTTCGTGGTGGGAGGAGGTGCTTTTTTTCAGATGGGCTACTGGAATTCCCTCCCATTGCATGGGAGATCCATCTGGGACGTCTAATGGCCTTTAAATCTATAGCCTCTTGCTGAAGAAGGTATCTGCTGTGCAGACTTGGGTGGAAGGTCTAGCACCTGCCAGGGGAGCTGAACTGCTTATTAGCAGCTGTGTGCACCTGACCCCGCAAGCTGATTTGCCTGTGAAATGCCTGCAACCAGGACCCAAGTAAGCTGGTATAAAGATGCTGTCTCGTTGCAGAGTTCATGCTCTGTATCCTGYGGTAGCTAGGGGCTGCTATGTGCCGTGGTGAGGCACGCAGCCCTTCGGCTGCGGCRCAGACGTTGCTAGGCCTCTCTTCTGAGTGCGCGGAGCAAATGCCGACTGAGGTGGCCGGAGGGCCGACAGCGGGGAGGTTGCTATGACACGCTCGTGTGGCTGCCCGGACTGAGAACGGGGTGAAAGATTAACAGCAGAAGTGGGTTTTGCTCTGCCAAACCRCTGGGACACCTTCTTCAAGCCTAGAGATCAAGTCACTTAATCCTAGCAGCGTGAGCAGAAGAAACAGCTTCTCTTCAGTCTTTTTGTGCAGATCTGGAGCTGGCAATTGCTTCTTGGTGCAGGGTGATGACAGYGGCATGTCTCGTTATTGATGACTGAACGCTCCCATTCCCTCACGATACCCAAGTTATGCACAGGAGCCCGGCAGCGGTGGTGGCAGGGCCCTCTGAAGGTCTCCGGTCCAACCCTCCGCTCGCAGCAGGGCTGTCCCCAGCRCTAGGTCAGGGCAGCCCTGGCTTTGTACAGCAGCATCTGGAAATTCCCCGAGGATGGAGACCTCCCACCTGCCTGGTGCCCTGTCCCGGGGCTGCACCTCCCTSCTGGGGAAGAGCATCCAACCTGAGCCTGCAGGGCTGCAATCTGTGCCTGTTACCGCTTGTTATGTCCCCTGGTACCACCAAGAGTTTGGCTTCGTTGGCTTTGTAGTCAGCTATTAGAGCCCCAGCTTAGAGCCAGCTGTTAGATGGATTAGTTCACCGGACTAGCCAAGCCCAGAGCTCTGTTGTGCTTGGTGCTGTACGACAGAGAAGGACAGGCATGGTCCCTACTCTGAGGGTTTTAAGCTTCAGTTCTGGTTAGATGAAAGCAGTGCACCATTATGGCTTTTCAGGAAGCTTTACCTGAGCGGAGGCGACTCCCTGCAGGCCTCCTTGCCCTGCCACGTTAGAAATGACAATATTACTGTCTTGCTGGAGCTTGCGGCGTGGCCTTAGCTCTGTGACTGAGACAGGATGCCTTGGCCAGGGGAGTATGAACATTTCATTATTGCTTTGCCATGCTTACGTGTGTCCCCTGCTGGTCTGGCAGTCGATTAATAACTCTCTGCTACTAGTTTCTTCTTCCAATTCTGCCTCTTTCAGGTGTCCATACTCCTTGACGATATCCTTCTTGCGAGAAGATTGTAGATGGGAAGCCTGTAGGATAACCACATTAACCTGACTCCTTTTGCTTGATAATATCACATTCTGGCATAGCAATGAATTACTGCATTAAGGCTTCCAACATGCTCTGGCCAAGCATTGCTCTGGCCAACCATTTCTTGGTTTTGCCTTTTTACTGTGCTCGTAACATCCTGTAAATCCTACTCTAAAAAATATGGTTTCCTAAGCTCCACACCTGCAAAACGATTATTTTCATAGAGAAATGCTATTTAGGGCAGTTTATCCTGTAATTTTGGGGAGAATACCCTTGAAATGGCAGCAAGAGAACTGATGTGATACAAGCTGTGCTGAAATCTCGGTAGYGACAGCATTGCTTTTCCAAGTCTGCTAAACAGCTTCTGCCTATTTAGCAGGGCTTGTTGTCTGCCTTGGCATATTGGATCCTGTTTTTCGCAAGCCCGGCTGGGTTGCCCTTGTGTGTGGTGGCTCTCTACAAGTCCTGGAAGGGCTGTTGGCTTTTCCAGTGCCTCTGGTCAACTGGAGAAGGCTGAACTGGGATGCTCTGAGTTCAGCTTTGAGTGTCCTTGGACAACGCATGATAAGCACTAGACTTCCAAGCAGCAGATCCCTCTCGCCTACCGGCACAAACTCTAGCCATTAAAAAAAAAAAACAAACCATGTTCATAACAGCATATCCTTCCCTCTATCTGTTTGCAGTCCAGATATCCCTAGATGTGGCTGATGGAGCAACTTTGTTATCAAAGCAAGCTGTGTTTGGGGGTGTGCATGTGTGTGCATGTGTGTGTCTCCAAAATTCTGAGTCCACAAGTTATTTTCCCTAGCAGTGTTGCAATTCTGAAAATTTGGGCTGTGAGCACATAGCAGAGAAAAAGGCCAGGTAAAGAACAGACAGACAAACGCACTCAGAGTTYCCATACTCACTCAGATTTTCAGATGGAGACTGCTTGGCTCTGTGAAATCCTCCTGGGGACGTGTTGTGGGGGAAGTTGKTGGTGGTGTTCACTGACGCCGTTTGCTGCGGACACCCTGGCTCATACAGCCAAGACCTGGGAGTATGATGAGCTATGACCGTATGAGATGTCATTCACATAAGCGACAAATTGCAAGATGAAGGGCCCCAGAGAGAGCCTTGCTGCTCCTGCAATTCCCAGTGCTTCTTGGCACTGAGAAAACGGTGACTGTTAGGTGCCAACCAAGCATAACAAGAATAGCTTCTGGAAAAGAAATTGCATTGGTGGTTGCATACTTGAATTTTAGGCAGAGATTTGCCCTTTATTTTTCCKAACCACTGTGCCCATCCTGAGGTCAAGATGTGTTTGTATATGTCTATTCATAGCAAATATCTACAGGTATGCAACTTTCTGTAGAAAGTCATATACCTATTTAAAAAAGAAGATTGAAACCCCATTTTATTTCTAAACACAAGCTTTCTGTGAGGAGCAGGCTTATTTTTATGAGCAGAATCTTTGCCCAAATGATTCTAGCCATTGGCTTCTCACTCTTCATTAGCAGCTAGCAGGGATGTCAGCAGACCCCATAGGCCTGTTGCTAAGTACGTTTGCATTTTGTTTTTGTAGTCACATGCCTGAGATGCACAAATTGTCAGATATTTGGGTTTTGTGCTTTTGCAGTCTTTGAATTGTGTTTGTACCATCACTTTCTGTATTTCAGCAAACCAGTACAGCCTTCCAAGTTGACTTCCAAGTATTAAAAAGCACACAGACCAGTTCAAAGCCACCCCTGCTCTTTGTAGGGCAGAAACAGAATATGCGCTGCTGAAGTTCAGGGACGGCCACCCAGTAGCTTGCTATCTGAGAGTTATTGGTTCTGAGTGTGTTGCGGCTAATCTCAAAAATGGGACTATGGCAAAGTGTGGCACCTTCCCAGGTGTGCGAAGGTGCTGAGGGTGTGCGGACTCCTGCTGGACTGGACCTTAGATTAAATCCGAATGATGGCATTTTTTTATTTCACTGCTTTTATGTGATGCTTGACCAAGGCTGCTATGGAGAAACCTCAGCTGTTTGTCTATTTGCTGTCCACAAGACAATGTTCCTCTTYTCCTATAAATCAAACTACTCTTGCATAAATAGGAGCACAGTTGAGCCCTGTTGTATGTTAATGAGAGCTGAGGGATTTGTTCCCACCTTGTATGTTGTTCTGTGCTTGTACAGAAAAAGGTAATGTGCTATTGACACCCATCCTGAGCAGCTCAGGAAGAACTGGCATGTACGTAGATGTGACGTGTACAGAGTTGCATCTTTTCCTGGCTTTGGAGTCTGCAATATCTCAAGTTGTTCTCTCCTTTTCTTTTCCTTAGCCATCCTYGGCATGCACACCTTGATGAGTAACCAGCAGTACTATGGGGCACTGGGGAGCAGCACAATAGTGAACAAAGAAGGACTCAACAGTAAGTGATTTGGAGTGCTTAGCGATCTGCAGTATTTGGCCGCCAGTTTTGATGCTGCCAGCAGAGAAAAAGTGGGAATTATTTTTAGGCTGCAGGTTGGATTTTGTTTTCTTTGGACTCCTGCCACTCATGCCAAGCTTGTGTGTGAGTGAAGACCCTTTCCTTGGTTGGAGCACGGTTGCTACAGCTGTGCAGCCCTGAGTCGGTCCATTCGGGGAAACCATTTCTTCTGCAGTCTGCCGTCTCCTGGTGTTCAGCTTGGGAAATGCCTGTCCTGTGACTGTGGAGAGGCTGCGTGTTGGCAGGAGAGCTGCTTGGGCAGAAGCAATTCTCCCAAGAGACATTTCAAAACACTCCCTCCTCCCAGGCTGACAGGGAAGGTAACTGGAAACGTTRAAGTTTTAATGCACTTTGAACAGGAAATGTGTGTCTTGGTTGATCATTCCAAACAGAATGATTTATTCATGTCAAAACTAAAACAAGTGACTTTTTAGAGGAGGTGAAAACATTTCTTCTCTCTCACCCTTTTCTTGCAAGTGAAACCTGAGAGGGGGGAAGGGAACCATTCAGATGGACCATGGTTTTGTTGCATGCTCCCAGAAGATTTTACAGTGCTGTAGCCATTGCTCATCACCTCCCCGTAGACCTTGGAGTGTCCTCTAAGGTGTCTTAGCTGAGAAGTTAGGAGCTAGTGTGGGCTGGAAAACAGTCCCACACAGGCCGTATGCCTGTGGTCACCCAGTTTGGGATGCTGAGAGCATTTAGCAGCAGCCCCTGGCTGTGTTGTGCAAGTTGGCCCCGGTGCCTGGCAGTGTTTCTGGACTTGCACGAGGGTTGGTGGAGCTGCCAAGTGCTTGTGCAATCTTTGCATCTCGTGTGCTTGCAGCTTTTGTCAGGTCTTACTCCTCCTTCCCAACACTGCTTCTGGAAGAAGCCTAAAGAGCATGACGGTACTTTGGGTATTTTCRGTTTTGCATGTTTTGCTTTCCACTTGCAGGTGTGATTAAGCCCACACAGTACAAACCAGTTCCTGATGAAGAACCAAACTCAACAGATGTGGAAGAGACTCTGAAACGAATACAAAACAATGACCCTGACCTTGAGGAAGTCAACCTTAATAATATTGGGGTATTTGTTCCTTCCTACTCTATTCCCTTGCTAACAAGAGCAAACGTTTGAAACACAGATAGCAGGGACCAAGTGTGTCGTGTTGCACAGAGTAATGGCATAACACTGGGTGCCATGTACGAAACCCCAGTGCTTTCCATCTGTCTTGGGCAGGAGGGGTTGCTACCTGCTGTGTGATAATGATGTGGAGTCAGTAGCAGGAGATGTCCGCAAGAGCTGAGTTGTGTTAAGAACAGTTTGAGGAAACCCATCTCCAGGCTGTCTGATTAAAGGTGTTTTAAGCTGTTTTTAATGGTTTTGTCAGCCCCTTGGTGAAGTGGCTGTTCATGGAAGATAAAATAGTGGGAGGAAAAAGGCTTCATAATCTTGATGTTGTCATGAAAAATGAAGAAACCTCCATTATTGCTTGTATCTCTGTCCATTTCCCACCCCTCCCTTCACTGGAACTCCTTTACGTCTTGTAGAAAGCAAATCGTGGCACAGCACAACCTTTTATGTTGCTTCTGGGGCACATACACATGCTAAACAGTACAGTTTCCATTTACCCTCTTTAACTCCAGTCCGCTAAGGACCCCTATCTCATGAGATTTGTTAAATGATGACATATTCAAATAGCAGAACCACAGTTAATGTTATGTGCACAGTAAAAACACATGTGCCCAGCCATTTTCACCTGTCCATAGTAAAAAGATTTTTATTTCAACATTTTTAACTGTGGCCAGTGATCCTGAATATGCCTTAGGGACATCAGGCTTACAGAAAGCAGAGACTTCTTTTTRTGTTAGACTCATGATTTTGGGGACATGTTTGGAAACCTGGGGAGTGGAGGTGGAAGAGATGATACCCTGCTTGGCTTTGCATTATCTGCAGATGGCTTTGATTGTAGGTGTTTCCAGATTGTGTGATCCAAGGTAAGAAATCCAAGCTGGGGACACAGCTTAAAATTTTAGACAGCTGAAAACTGTCTGCATCTGAAAAGGGTATCTAAAATCTCTGATGAGTGAAAAATACTCATTTTGTAAGGAACTCAAAATAAGCAGCATGGATTTATTTTCTGGGCTGAGGCAGGATGGCAAATGTTAGTCTGAAAGGAATTGTATAAAGCAGTATTGAACAAAGCAGTCAGAAGTGACTGCTTGTACTACAAGGAGATCATTTCAGGTTGGGCTGAATTAGGGCCCATAGATGGAAATGTTCCTGAACGCGACATGAATAGTGCTCAGTGCTGTCATTAGTATTAAAAAGCACAGTAGCAGTGCTTTATAGGCTCATGGATCCTAGTTACATACATCCCCACAACACCTTGGTTGGTGAGGAGCTGAGTTTCTGGACAATGAAGTTGAACAGGAGAGACCCCCTGACCTTCTAGTCAAGGCAGTGAGCTATCAGCAGAGTGGGAAATAGGATGAAGACATTCCCACAGTCCTTAGGCCATGATGACTTTAGGTGGAGAACTTATAAAAACATATATCATTCCTTCATGAATTACCTGAGTGTGTTTGGTAATGGTTGCAGCTTGATTGTGATAGTTGATCTTGATGATAATTTTAAAATATTGTTTAAATATAAAAGATTTGTTCCAGTCATGTACCAAAAATATGAAGACAGATGAGAGCCTAACACATGTTTTCTGTGTTTCTTTTCACAGAATATTCCCATCCCAACTTTAAAAGCCTGTGCTGAAGCACTGAAGAATAACACCTATGTAAAGAAGTTCAGTATAGTTGGAACAAGGAGTAACGATCCGGTTGCATTTGTAAGTGCTGTATCAGATAGGCTAATCGTTGTACAAAAGTTGTCACATGAATTGTTCTTGGGCAAGGGATTTTCAGAGTTGCTTACTGCTTTTATGAATTACATTGCATTTGACATGTTCTGCACTTTTGTTTTTTGCTGCAGGCATTTCAGTTTCACAAGCATTAATGAAAGCAAGCAATAGACAGACTCCACTTTCTTCAGTTCCTTTTTCCACAGTGGAGATTTCAGTTCTTTATTCCAGGACACAATCCTTTAATCCTATTAGATGTCATATTTGTCCTTAAGAATCTCTCAGGAGAAGTGTGGTAGACAAGAACTGGCTTCCTAGTGATATATTTTTTAAAAAGTCTAAGAAGAAATTTGTCTGTTTCTGTTCATCATACATCATACTCCATTTATTCTTGTTTGTATGACGCCGTATGCCCCTGTGTGCGCATCCTTCCCACTCAGTGCACACGTGTTCTTTAGCGCTGTTTCATATGCGTCTGCATCCCTTGTGCAAACCTGTGACGTTGTGGGCGATAAGGGGTCTTTCTGCTGCCTTGAAACGCGAGTGGGGATGCAGCAAGGTGCTGAGCTGTTGTCCCCGTGCTCCTGAGAGGGATGGCTGCGGGAGCTCAGCACCTGCCAGTGCACGGCAGCTTACCCGTCCCTCCTGCTACCTGCTCTTCCCGTCAGCCCTGCAGCTGCCTGCCGCATGTCTTCCAGCCCCATGCAGGACTGTCTCGGCCTACGTAATGAAATAAAGAGAGCGAGAGCGTGAACTTGAACGTGAACCTGGCTGTCTCTGCTGCTTTACGATTAGATCTGCCCCAGAGCCAGCCTGGCTAGTCCAAGGAATAGTTCACACTCCAGGGACTACTTTTAACGTGCAGCATGGATGAGACTGCTTCCAGGCTGCATCGTGGCACAGTCCACCAGCATCATCGCAGCAGACTTCTGCTCTTCACCTGACAACCCAGGCAATCCCTTCCTACCTCCACACACACACACACACACACACACACACATGCAAACCAGTTTCCTGTTAGAAATAAAATAACTTTTCAGGAGAGTGAGCACAGCCCTCCCATTTTTTCAGACACTCTGAACTGGGGAAAAGCCCTGCACAGCCAGTGCTGATGCTGTCTTAGGGCCAACAGGGCAGTGTACAGGATTGGAGGACTTGTGGAGCTGAGTGCTGTGTTGAGCGGATGCAGGCCAGCCTTGCCCCTTGGCCTCAAGGCTGGGCACCATGTTCTGGTCCTTCTGCTTCATGACATAGATGAGGTAGCTTGTGAAGTAAGATTATTAGATCTGGTGGCAAAACTCGGGGGTTTGGGAGTGTGCCAACCCACTTCTGGACTTAAACGCTGAGGGAAGCAAGAGAGATAATACTGTTGTGATGCTGCTTGGAAGGAAACCTTAGATGTGGAGAATCCCTTTCTGCTCAAGACAGATGTTCCCCTCTGATCGCTGTGATAGAAAGCCTTTCAACTCCATGCGAAAGGAGCAGTGTGGGGAGTGAATGGGCCAGGCAGGAGGTAGGGCTGAAGCCAGCCAGTCATCCCAACCATCACCATGCTGGCTTTAGAAAAGGGACAAATGAAGCTTGCAGGGCAGAAGCCTGTGTGGACTGCACGTTTTGGGCTGGGCCTAAACACTTCTTTAATGAGATTTTGCTGTAGCCTCCAGTACATTCACATTTGAGAATCCCCCTGAGACTGGAGGGAAGTCCTTTCTTCTTGCCCAGAGCTGTCCCACTTGGTGGCAGTGAAACCACACAGCATCCAAGGTCCTCCAGGAATCTTTCAGATGAGAAGTGAATTGAGTCCATGTCCCTCTGGGGTGTTTTGAACCTCCTTGCCTAACTGCTAGCTCTTCCGGTGTATCTCTAATGGCAGGCACTGGCAGAAATGCTGAAGGTGAATAACACGTTGAAGAGCCTGAACATGGAGTCAAACTTCATTTCTGGATCAGGGATCTTGGCTGTTGTTGAAGCACTCCAGTATAACACATCACTCATAGAGCTTCGAATCGACAACCAGGTAAAGCATGCATGAGCAGGAACTCTGATCAGCTAAAGGTGTCCTGACTGTGGGAAATCAAGTGGCTGGTCAAAGTAGGTGGTGACTACCTGCTGCCGCTGTCAGTTTGCTTTGGAGAGGTTTCAGCCCCTTGTCTTGCTGCAGCTCCTGGACAGTTTCTGATGCTACCTACAGTAATTAACAAATACTGTGGCAGTGCAAGAAACTTTCTGTGTCCTCAGTGCTGCCCTGGTAATGCAGCAATGCATTTGTCCAATATCACAGCCTGCTCTGAGCTCTGGGCCAGGGGGCTTAAATAACAATAGGTATTTAGTAAAACAGAATTTTACTATGAAGCAGGGAAACAGAAAGTACATGGCAGGAGAAGGCTGGAGTGTGTAGTGGTACAGATGCCATGGCAGGTTAAGTTTCTTGGAAGCCCGGGAGTAGAAGTGAAACAGCTAAGCTGTCAGGAGCCCTGGGACAGGTGAATATGAGGTCAAGATGAAAGGCCCTCTAGACAGCTCTGCAGCTGCATATCCCTCCAAGATAAAGAGTTTGTGGGAGATGACTTCTGGAACAGTCAGAGCCACTCAGTTTATCAGGATCAGGCCTACAGTTTGTTTCATTGACTAGAAATGCTGAATAAACCAATAGGTCCAAAGAAAGAGAGAGGGAGGGAAGATRGCAAATCTGATGGCTCACTCTGAGTCACCCTTTGACCTGACCAACTTGGCAGGGTCTGCAAGCCAGGCTGTATCTCTAACCAAGGAGGACAAAGATGTGGGCAAGTACAAGTCATTTACAACAGTAAAACATTTGAGCTTTAAAAAATTCAAGTGCCACCGGTTCCTGGGCGTTGCATAGTGAGGGAGAATCGCAAGCTTCTGGTCCATCTCCAGGACAGTCAGTGGCAGCACAGGGAGTCTTCCAAGGGCTACATTGAAGAGGCAGTCACTGAATTAAAAAGCAGGAATGGGAACCACATCTGCCCTCACCTGCTTTTCTATTTTCTGTTTTCAAAAGAGCCAGCCTCTGGGCAACAAAGTAGAAATGGAAATTGCAAACATGCTGGAAAAAAACACCTCCCTGCTGAAGTTTGGTTACCATTTCACTCAGCAAGGTCCCCGGCTGCGTGCGTCTAATGCCATGATGAACAACAATGACCTAGGTGAGTTGGGCTGGCTGCAAGCTGGTGAGCACTGGAACATCTCCTCCTTTGCATGTGCCTACCTGTGGGTCCTCCTGGTGGGCACCTTGGGAGAAGGACAGAACTGCTCATGTGAAGGCTCCCGTGGATGCACTTGAATCAGACACCACCTCTTGAAGGGTCTGGTGATTCCTTGCAGCCTTCACTGACAGGGTTGTGATGCAGCAGGACCGGTAGCAGCTGCTGTCACCAAGGCAATGGGTCATGCTCCATTTTTGGAGAAAACGTGCAGCTAGAACTGCTGGAAGACACTGTTTTTGACTGTAATAGTGGGTCTTGTGTGGAAGAAGTAAGAGCTGCTAATGTGCTTTGGTACAGCAAGTGATATGGTATATGGCAGATGGGTTGTGAACTGACAGTGCTYTTGATTCCTGCCAGCTGTTTGTCTTTCTCTAGTTTCATTTCCACTTTAACAAGGAGATGAAAAATAGTAGATTTGAGCTTTGAAGGCAGTGGGACTTGGCCCATTCCCTTCAGTAAATCGGACCGAAAGTATTTCTAGAGAGAGGTGTGAAGCCATGTGGTTTTGAGTTGTATTAATATCCCCAATGAAGTCATCAAAACTGCTTGTGAAGCACAACGTGGGCAAGTTTGAAAATTGCTGTTTCAGCTAATGCTAATGCTTGTCTAGAGGCTGACCTAGAGCACTGGAAATCAGTGCAGCAGAGCGATACTTGAACGTAGTTAAAATAGCAGCTTAGCTGTAGTGATTGGATCCTAACTGTGTAGATGGGATGACACAAATGTGACACGGCYAAACTCTTCTCAGCAGYGGCAGACAATATGACAGGGAGGAAYGGCCACAAGTTGCAGACCGAACATCCAGTTTGCACATTAGAAWAAGAACTCTTTATCCAGGAGGCTGGAGCAGCCCTGGGACAGGGTGCCGGGGAGGTGGGGCTTTCCGTAGCTTAAGGGTTTCTAGGCTCACACAGGCCAAGCCAGGGCTGGGCTGAGCTGAGCTACGGCTGGGGAGAGCCCTGCTGTGAGCGGGAGGTGGTGCTCAGGGCCCCAGGGAGACCTCCTGCCACCAGCACTGATCATGTCTGTCAGACACGTCGAGAAAGGCCTGGTTAACAGGCAGGGTCTGAGAAAAGACCTAACATATAAATGCCAGTCATGAAGAAATGGCAATAAACTGGACCCGCATATTTTAATCTGTGTGTGGTTTACCAGTCTAGTCAGCTGGCCTTCTGGCCCTTCATGATTCAACTTCAGGTTTAAAAACCACAGCAAAATAGCTTTAAGTGGCTGTCAAATAGATGATAAATATGTTTAAAAAAAAAAAAAAAATCACTCCGGCTTCAGCCAGTACCGTGCTCTTAGGACAGCATGGCCACATGTAGAGCTCTGTGCCAGCTCCTCGGTGACCACAAATACCGAGTATCACAATTCACTCTGTATTGCTGTTCGTTCTGGCTGCCTTTGCATTTTGGGTCAGTAGAAAGCTGCTCCAGGAAGGGCTTGCAGTTTTCTGCCTTTTAGAGCACAGCAGGCTTTGTAAGAACATGGAGTCCATGGCATACATAGTAATAATCTGAAAGATATATGGATCTAGTGTTTTAATTGTTCCTGTTTTGAAGCAGGGGGGGATTCACAACTTTGCCTTCCACGTAGCAGTAGTGCAGTTTGCCTCTTTGACTGTTAAGATCTGCATTATGTCTGATCTGGTTCTTGTTTACAGCTCGCATTCATCGGTGTGATGGTGTCTGGCAATAGCTTCTCAGCTCTACACCTGGACAATGTATAAGTATAGAAAAACTTTATTTTCCTCCCTGTCAGCAACAGCTCTCTGCTTGTGCCACTCCGGCGCTCTCTCCTGATATCACCTGATGCTACCAGGATTTGGTCTTGGTCCTCTAGCTTCTGTTCTTTAAGATGCCCTGTCCGAACTGGCTGTGAAGGCTTTTACATTCATTCCCATGAACTAATTTCTGCATCCTCTTTCCAGCTCTCTTTTTTCCTTGCAAATATTTCTTGAAAAATCATGGTTGAAGCTGTCAGAGTTGCAAATTAACTTTCAGAGAAGATATGAGACTCCTTTGATCATGTTAACCATGGTCAAAAGACTGGAGGTTGAAATCAGAGGTTCAGATAAAAAAATATATATATCTATCTCATTTCTTAGTTGCGAGGACACCACTGGGAAAAACTGACAAAGGAAAAACTGTGGCATCTGTCTCCTACTATCTTCACATCAGTCAGTGTTAGATGCCTTGTAACAGAGATGCTATAGCCAAACAGATTACAAACACAACTGAGTGAAATATAATTAACTGCAGAATAAGGGAGGTATGGCTGAAAGTAGCTTCCAGCCACAGAATTCATAGGGACAGAAATTTCAGCTTACTTCCTTTAATTTTAAACTGTATAAGTTTAAAATTCTCCAAAAACCCCCCAAACAAACCTGCTCAAGGCAGGAATTCAGAAGCTTCTGCTATCCCGTTTCTCCCTGGCAGAAAGTACATCTCTGAGATCCTTTTCACAACGGGTAAGCCTGCCACCCACACGTTCCCATTGCCATGACTGACTCCTCTTCCTCTTCTTTTTCAGTGAGGAAGAGAAGACTTGCAGAGTTGAATGGGCCTATTTTTCCCAAGTGCAGAACTGGAGTGTAGCTCCTGGCTACGAAGGTCGTTCCTGGTGATCTGTGCTACACTGTGGGAATCTAGAGGCAACAAGTGCCTTGACAGAGTATTTGTGGTGACTCGGTTCTGTGTTATGCACTAACAGTTTAAATTAACTAGTGGCTGTAGTTGAAGATTTTATCCAGTAGGACTATTGGTGTTTTCTGTAGAGCTGGAAACTATTCAAGCCAGTAACAACCTGCCAATTTTAAGCAATCTTGGTTTAGAGTACATCCCAGTGTAAAAGTGACTATTAATTAACCTAGGACCTAATTTTTCTATAAATTTCCTGCACGGTGTTTCATATAGTTAGGATGTGGTATGCATGAGTGAAAAATACTACTGTTCCACACAAATTATAGAAGTATTAAAAAAATACTTTATTTTTTTCCAAATTGATCTCAAGTAACTATAGAGAAGCAACTAGTTTAACAAGCACTTCTACTATCCTGAAATATGGTTAATGTAAGGAATTTTTACCAACTTTTGCTGAGTCAGTCAGTTGGARATGCTGTTTCAAATGCATCCCTGTTTCTTAAAAAAGATTTTTTTCCCCACACAGATTAAAAGGAACATAAGGCCACCAATTATAAAATAATGGATTCTCAAAACCCGAGCACTGTAGGATGGACTGTTTAATATCCTCCTGTCCTATGCATGTCTGAGTAAAACTTCCTTTGTTAGAGATCTGATACGAATCCTAACTCCACAGAGATGGCCAAACTAATCAGCAGACCAGGGTCATCTGTTCCAGCCTCCACTCCCTGCAATTTCCTAATGTTAAAAGCGTGTCCAGAGCCTTACCAGACATACGTTAAATCCTTACTCTTCACTGTTCTGCCTAATGACCCTGTCCATTAATTAAACTCTATTCTACTAGGGATTGTTTCTCCTGTGACCATCCCTCACATCTGCATAAATGCAGCACTAAACAGCGTGCCGTAGTAAAGGCGTTACTTGAAATATTCTGACTCTGAACTTCTGCTGCACACACTCAGACAGTTTTCTGTTAGAAAGTCTACTACCCTTAGTCTAGCCTGGGAGGAATTCCCTATAGGCTTACGTAGCTCCCAGACGTGCAGTGGATGGGACACAGGACTATCCCATCCAAAACTCCTACTGTCGACTTGCATGGGATCCTGTTTGATAGGAAGGGTCTCCCTGACAGAAGTGCTGCCATACCAAAGCCTTATTCTTACTCTGATGACAATATGTCCTAGCAGATGTTCTCACTTACTAGAAATCTGTCTGCACAGATCTGTTAAGAGTATTTAGCAGCCTTTACGCATATTCAGCAAAAGTCCCACAGATTTCAACAGAGCTTGTGCACAAATACCACAGAGGATTTAGCTCTGACCAATGACATTATACTGTCAACAATGTGGGAAACATATTTGTTACTTTTCAAATTTTAATAAATGTGTCAGCAGTGTCAAATAAAATGCTTCACTACAGCTTCCTTCTTTTTCTCCATAAGTTCTGTTTCAGAAGACAAAGCGTACAAAAGCGCATGATTTAAAACAAAAAAAACAAAAAAAAATGGCAGTCAGGCATCTCCTTCCTGCCATATGCACCGCAAGGACTTTAAACAGTCAACTAAAGTATCAAACTAGAGCCACAGTTTCAGCTAAGCCACACACTCAGATCTGCATGGTACGAGCTCAGCTCTCCCACTGGCTTAAAAAGAACATAAATGCATCTTATGCTGGGAAATCCTGATGGCAGTAATAAAGTCAGACATGCAAGGAGACGCAACCACCTGACAAGGGAGCACTACCATAGATCTGAGAGCAGCATTTTGTCTTGAATGAAAATAAAATAGGCCTTAAAAAAGAACCACCCCCCCCAAACCTTTTCATCCTAGTTGCTGTATCAGCATCAAAATGAACTATGCAGTCCAAATGTTCTTCAGGAAAAGGGGAAAAAGCCATCTGGTGACTGTGGCATCTGGCAGTCACAGCCAGTCCTGCTTAACTCCTGCCTCTCCTGCAGCAATGCCGTACAGTGCTAACACGCCTTCTCTAAGGTATTACAGCCAAGGTGCCTGGGTCTCAGCACGCTGTATTTCACATTTTGCACTTATTCGTATTAGTTTGACAAAAGTAAGCCAGAGGCCAGGATACAAAAGCTGCTCGTAGGCTGACATGCAAGAGACTAAGGATGCATCTCATTCCTCCCCTCCCATCTCTGCAGCAGAGGGAACTTGGCTGTTTGGGTCTCCATCTATTCACTCTCAAACCCTTCCAACAGGTCCTATGGCTTGTTTCTGCCTTTGAGGTAGACTGTCTACATGCTAGGAGCTCTTAGTAAAACTGTACCTTGTAACCAGGTCTGCCATGTGACAGGTGGTTAGCTAGTTTTCAGCATTTACTTCTGTGGAATTAAGGGCCTCTCACATACAGATGAAGAGTATTTGTGCAGCACTTCAAAAATTATGATGGAAGCACTAAAGGTTATTTATCATCTTAGTAATTTCAGAACCTTACATATAAAATGTAGTCTACCTTCTTGCCATTTTGTACTGAGAAATTATATAAAAACAGCCTTCCAAATGGATTACGGTGTTCCAGACTGACTGATTGAGAGATTAAATTATAAAATGGTGGGCTTTTTAGCCTAATATCTGAAAAAAGATGCAGCACAATATGCAAGTTGGGGCACTTCCATCAGTGTTCTAGGCCAGGCCTGCAAGTGGAGCTCACATGGTTTACCACAAATATTCCAGTTCTCCAAAGCACACAGGTAAGCTGGCTAGCAGAGCTTGTGAGGTAAGGTGCCAGGGGAGCCTGGATCCTGCCAGGTCTTCTGCTGAAGATGTCTGCTCATGGGAATTTTCTAATTACATCTCTAGTCTGGATCACACTGAGAATTACTATTTTTAAATGCCATCCTGGAAAGATTCCCAAAGTAGACATTCATTAGTTTTCAAGTCTTGCTTCATGAAAGGAACCGTTATAAAGGCTATTGTTGAACAGCTATTCATGTTGACAACACTGGAAGTACGAAGAAATGCCTTGCAATGGCTTTAATGGAACCAGTGCTCGGTCTTTAGCTGCCAATCTAGTCACCAATGAGACCATGCTGAATTTGTAGCACTGTGGGAGAAGGTTACAACCTATATTAAAATAACATTGCCCTAACCGATGCTGAGCAACTGCAGGAACCTGAGTAAACTGTTTTCATGTCTTTAAAAGCAGCTGCCAGTAAAAAATAATAAAAAAGTAACTGATTTTGATTTCCTAATGACTAATGACTTAGTACCAAAAATGAGAATAAGTTTCAAAGATTTTTTTTTCAATCACGACACATCACCCACACTATTAATAAAACCTTTCAGTACATTCTACAGCATCAGGCACACAAAGCAGCAGGCAGTATTTTGAGCTCATATGCCATGGATTCCAAATCAGAGACAATTTCCCCGCTAACAGAAGCTGGAAAATGCATAAACATCTCACAGCTTTTAAAAAACTCAATCCATGTTTACAAAGCACAAATGCTCCCCAAATCATAAATTATTTAGCTTGAATAAATGATCTGGCAGTCTCCTTATAGCTGTTGCTGGTGTTTATGCACAGATGCCAGCGTTCACTTCTAGTGCCGTAACGCTGGTATCTTGGCACTCTCTGTGCTCTCCTCTGAGTGTCTCAATTTCAACACACTTCAACCTGTTGATATTTTTTCTAGTGCAAGCGGAGCTGAGCCCTGGATATTTCACATACTGACAGGCTGAGGGATATCAACAGTTCCCAGGGAGGGAGAGCATCATAATGATGAGGGTTACTTTTGCCATTGGTGCCACAGGTCATACACAAGTAAGGCTGGGCAGACAGTATCTGTAGGCAATGCACATCCTCCGCCTTTGCTCCAGTTAAGACAGGAGTCCTCACCCTGCCTTTAACTGTTTTTACCCGGGAGTCAGTCAATGACTTCAGGGTAAATACCCCTTGCTTCACACTGGTAAAAAGCAAGTCTAATCTAGTCACACACCCAGAAGTTAAAACATGTGCTGTCTTCATCACCCTAGCACTAGCTACTGAAGCTGCATGATCAGTGGAGAAGTGGGACAGATCCACCTCCGTGCATGCACACCCATAAATTAGAGAGGGAACAGCATGGAATTTTCTTCAGTCTCTTCAGTTTCTTTTGAACTGTGCACAGCTGTGTCCCCAACACATATTCTTCTGCAAAACCCCCAAGAGAGAAGCACAGTGCAAGACTGCACCTAGGGAGAAAAATCCTGTAGCAATGGTAATGGGTTGGCCACTCTGGTAATTTACACTTAAGTAATGGACAGTTTTCAGGGCATACTCAACATAAATGCAGGGTAGGAGCAAGACTTTCCAAGCCAACAAATTATTGTGATATCCAAACCTAACTGCAATAACAGAGAGGGATCTGGTTTTAGAAGTCCTTCCTATTAACACAAGTGTCAGATGTAAAACTAGCTAAAGAAACAGCCTAATCTTTTTCTGTATCCAGGGTGCTTTGTGAGATATGTTCAATAGGTACCCTCGGCCGTCTCCTTGTACATTCACATTCCTCCTTAAGTGCCTGTCCTGAAGCCCTCGAAATCACCTTGAGCTCTTTCTCTTGACAAACAGGACAGCAAGCTGTAAGTCCTTTCTTGCGACAACTTGGACATGTCAGGACAAGCTGCCGGCAGTGCTGGCTGGAACAAAGTTTATATTGGTCCCACAGCGTCCCGCAGTATCTGCATGCTGGAGAGAGGAGAAGCAAAGTTAAGATCCACATTGCCCCATCTTGTCCCCCTTTGCTACAGTCTCTCATTCAAGTGGCCAACCATCATCTTCTGGGTATTTTATTCCTGCTCTAGCCTGGTATTCTAGAACCTGGCTCATTTTTAGATGAACTTTGGTTTTGACATCAAAAGCTTAGGACAAGCTGCCTCTCAGGACAGGCTCTACTAAGAAAATAGCGCACACTACTGTTTCCTCTCGTTCAGATCAGACAGATTTACAAATTCTTGTTGCCAAGAGAGCAAAAAAGATAGGCTGGTGGTAACCAGCACCCAGGACTGCCTGCTGGGGAAGGAGAAACCATGAAACCTGCTTCCATCTGAAAGCAATGGCTTATTGTGTATGGGGAGGTCATTTGTAGTCCTGGTACAGTCCTTCCACAGCACCAGGCAGGATTTAATCTTTAACAGAAAGCTTTTATCATAATTCAGCTGCAGCATCAAGAAGGTGCTTGTCCCAACACTTCCCCTTTGATACTTCTGTAGGGATGGCTGCGAAACATCAGAGTATGTTCTGTTTCTATGCCAAGCCAGGTACCTTCAAGATGGATATGGTAAATGCAGAAGAGGAATGGGAGGTTATGCTCAAGAAGTTGCCTACTCATAGAAAAAAAAAAAAAACAGCATTGATTTCTTAAAAACAGGCCAGAGCCAAGTTCCTTCTATCTGTACCTGGCAACTGAAAAGACAATGACAAATATTTCAGTTGAAATAGCTGAAGAGCTAACCCAGCCAGAAGACAGGGCAATATTCTTAATTTCAGCTAAAGGTCATTAGAATCCTACAAGCTACAGAAGCTTTCAAAACACAAAACAGCTAAGTGCTGTAGAGTTTAGTGCCACCACTTTCTCAAAGCCTGGCAGTCTGTTCTAATGTTCTGTGAGACTACTAGAGGAGAGACCAGCTGACAGCAGAATTGTTTAATGCTTTGGTCACTTCGCCAACCACGGCCTGATCGGCACTATGGGCAACAACTGGCTAACAAAAGGAGAAGTGCTTGATGTCTTCCTAGGGGCTGATGGCTCGTAACAGTAGCCATTCTGCAGAGGATGCATCTTTCTATTGTCTTAGCTTTAGGGAATTCTGTTTAGTGACCCCTTTGCTCTTATTTCTGTTTTAGATGTTAAAGCCATCATGAAAAGTGACAGCACTAAAACACCAAAGTGAGTAAGACGAAGAACTACACAGGCCAGTTTGGCTCCCCCTGGCCAAGGCGGCTCTCTGGCAACCATTGCAATAGAGTCCCAGCCTTCTGCGCTTACATATTTAGTCCTACCTGAGATGATATCTTCATTGGAACAAATGGCGTAACGATCATCAAATACAAACAGCTTCCCCCTGTAGAATCCATCTGGAAACTCTTCCAGGTACTTGTGAATCCCACCTTTGAGCTGGTAAACCTCTCTGCACACTGCCTGTTCAAAGCATATTAGCAAAAAAGCTCAAGGAAACAGTGGCAGCAGGCCTGTGCCAGAGTGCCCAAAGCAAATGCTGAAAACACCACAGGTCAAGGAGAAGCAGCAGCTTCTCGGTGACCAAACAGCACCATGTGTGCCCTCAACTCCAGCCAGCACCATGGGAGATTAATGGGCTGCTCTCACAATGCTGGCTTGCTGGCATGAGCCCAAATGCACAGTAATAGTACAGTTCAAAAAAAGGCAGGTAACCTCCTTGGCTGTTGGAGGTTTGTTGCATGACAGAGAAAATGCTTTTGAACCTCTGTGAACCACTGCTTATTCTGGTTTTGACAGGAACAGAATTTCTCAATGGTGCAACTGAAAAAGGATGAAGGTTTAAATTTCTGGAGAACATATATCTGTGCTGTTCCCTTACTCTGTGACGGAAGGACTCAGGGAAAGAGTGGGATGGAAAGTGGAATTAGGACAATGCAGTGTGCTGGATTTAATTCCACACCACTGGGAAAGTGCTGACTGGCTGATCTTCACCACTCTGAAATGCTCAAGCTGTGCAGTAACGATCACAGAGCATAACCTAGACAGAGCTTGTAGGCAAGGGTGTGAAAGCACTATAAAATGCTCTCAAGCCTTCCTAAAATGCCACAACAATGAGCAGAGCAAACTTACAAGTATCTCTTCTCAGCAAATGGATTATGTAGCTTTTCACTCAGCAATCATTGCTGTAACTGTAGTTCATGCATATTATTCTCAGCTGTGTTAGACTACCTGTGTCCTTGGCAGGTAGCATGAGGCAAACCTGTATCAGAGACATTCATCTCCCCAGACTGAGCAGTTTACGCTACACAAGAATTTGCCAGCAAAAGAAGAGACAGCTGCCCTCAAAGCAGTCTCAACTCCCCGACACTTGTGCCCTCACAGTGTCATCTCACCTTGCTCCGTAGGTAAGCAGAGCCTCTTTCACAGCGGATCCCTCCTGTGCAGTACATCAGGACACGCTTGTTTTTAAAAAGCTCCAGGTTTTCATCTACATAGCTGGGAAAATAGCTGAATTTCCTGATATCTGGAGCCAGACAGCCCTGGAAATGTCCCTGGAATAACAACAGATGGCCACGCAACTGAATGCAGGCTGACTTACTTGCCAAGGCCTGTGTCTCAAACTAGAGGAAGTAACAAACCTTTGGGCCAGAACATCCAGCTCACTGCAGCTGCTTTAGGCAGTTCCTCAACAGCATTTATGCATCAAAATACCTGTTAAAATCCATAAGAGGATTCCTGGGCACAGCATTTCTCCTCATCCAAACATACAGAGGGAGCTGAACAGAACAGAACTCTCACAGGGGAGGATGAGCCACAACAATATAGAGGGGGTGGCAGAGAGAAGATAGGAGAGCAGGATGCCCCCTTTTTTGACATATGGGAGAAGGCAAAAATACTGGACTATATCTTTACAAATCATGTTACTTTTACCTCAGACTACATACTATCCACTGCTAATGTTGCATGGACCACTTGCTCTCCTTCCTGCCTCAAGCTGTATAAGCAGTCAGCCAGGCAAGCTCTACTCCGGGTCATTGGGCAGGATCCTGTGCTGCTTCAATCCAGTCTGCATTACTGAACTAAACTCTGTACATATTCCAGTCAATATGACCTCTCCTTCCCAGTAAGGTCACACACCCACAATGTGAAGTGCTTCCCTCAGCACCTGTAACACACTTCTTTAAGAAACAAACAGCACTTACTATTTTACTTTCATAGAAGTTCCTACAGTCCAGTAAGATAGTATCACTTTGTCCTTGATTGGCCTGAGACAAATATTGTTCCACTTCTCTATGAAATTCCTGAGGGGATAGATGGATTCCTTTAAAAAAAGAGAAAGAAGTTTTGAGAAACAGAGTTACAATGCAACACTGCAGAAGATCTCACTGATTCAGATCCTCCTTAGATTTCCAACTGTGACAGCTCACACAGTTTTCATGTCATCCCAACCTCAACCAGCCAAGTCTATCCATGTTTAGCTTCTTGCTGGTGAATGAAAGGAAATGCAACACTGTTCTAGGTGACAGAAAGAAAAGCAGACTGTCTGTATGATCTTCACTATGTCCTCCTGGCAACTCTTACACTTCTTAATAACAAAATAAAACAAAAAGAAAACAAAACAGCGAGAAATACTTCCCTCCTTTTTGCTTTTTTTTTCATCACGTTCCCTTTGTGGAGGTACAGAAAGCTACACAGACACTTTTTTTTTTTCAATGAAATTTGTCTCAGCTGATCAAAATGGAAAATTTCCGTAAGCATGTACTACTTTCAGTGCAACTTTAATTTACATAAAGTTTCTCAGCTTGCAAGTGGCATTTCTGATTTTTGAGGAAAAGAAGTGAGGTCTGACAGTCCCTGAAATACCCAACAGCAGGGGACTAAAGAATTTGATGATACAGGAAGAATGTTTGACATTACGATTTCACTCAAGCCGCAGGCTCTTGCCTGAATATCTTAGTCAAATGCTCCACCTGCCATAGAACTACCTGTTCTGGAGCAGAATTTCTGCCATCCTTTGTCAGACTTGCTTCAATTTAAAGAAATAATGAATTATTTCTTCAGAGAGAGAGAGAGAGAAAACCCTTAACCTCATTCTTTTGATACTGTGGTGAGAATTGTGAGCTGCAGGATCAGTCTTACATGAGCAATAAATACTAATTGATCTTGGAAATAAAACAGGTGACAAATATTTCACAGCAGCATTGAAGTAATCTAGACATTGTTCTCTCCAGGAGAAATCCCTGCCAGAAAGATATTAAGGAGCTAAATTGCCAGCAGCCAGTGTTCAGAGTACCTGACCCACTGCAGAGGGAGGGCATTCCTTGACAAAGGTACATATCCACTTCCATTATGGAAGGACAGAAGTCCCCTCTCTTCCTCTATATTTCATTCCACGGTAATTTAGGTGTCTCACTTAAGAGTCAAACTCTGGACCGCCAGTTTCTCTAGAGAGCAGAGTACACCGTAATGCCACAGCAGTTTGGACAATACAGCTACGAGACCCTGCCATGTGCTCTGTTCATACTGATCTCTCTGTGCCTGGAAAGTAACCAAGACATTAACTGAGGCTGCATGCAGACAAATGATGCACTGCACATTGCAGTGGAATTGGCCTAAGTATTTTGCCAATTCTAATTTCTGTCACTTGTCCCAGCATGGGTGAATCTCTGTCAGAAAGTCTCAGTACAAGAGTAGGGCCACAGAACAATTCATGCTGGTGGGGACCTTGCGAGGTCCCTAGCCAAATCTCTTGCTCAAAGCAGGATCAACTATGACCAGATTGCTCAGGACTTAGGACTCTGAACCTGCTGAAAAACAAATAATGTTCCCCACCAAAACCCCCTACCTTATTAAAAAAAAATAACTCCATAAAGGGTCAAAATAATGGGAACCACCTTCATAAACTGCTGAAAAAAATAAGGAAAAAGAAAAAAAAAATAAAGGTGGGGGAGGAAAGAACCCCTACTCCCAACTACTAAATAATGGAAAAGAACTATTCCCCTGCCAAACTACTGAAAAATATGTGAAAAAAATGTAAATACTGCTGGAAAAACTTAACACCAACAAAGCTCTTGCTGTGAAAAAAGCCCAAAATGAACAACTGCTTTGCTGTTATTTGTTGTGCTCCTGCTTACCAGCTATGTAAGTGTACTCACAGCAGATGAATACCTAGTTACTCCCTATCAGGCATAATCCATCCTAAGGCGTTACAGGTAGCAGATGCAACTTGTGTCAGGTGGGCGGCCAGAAGCTGATTCAGAACCTGGTTCTGCTTCAGTGTAAGAGACAGGGGCAGGGCTGTTAATTTCAGCAGAAGCAAAGCTAAGCCAGTAGTGCCTAATTTAGGAACATGCGTCTTCTCAACTGTAAGTGTCAGTGGGATGCTAGCATTTTCTCAAAACAGAGCACAGCTCCTGGCTTCCAGGGCTCCAGAATCCACTGGATACACCAGAAGACTCCAAGGGAAGAATTTCCTGTTCAGCTTGGTTCTTAATGCAGGCTAACCACAATGACAGAGCATTGGAGCTCTGTATACAGTATCACTTCTGAGCTGTCTCAAGCATCTACAGCATATTTAGAACAAATATAAATATATCCTTGCATTGAAATGTCTTTCCTAATCATTATACGTAATTTCACCTTGCCTTTAGCAGGTGTCCTATGACATATTCCCTGACTGAAGCACGACACTGCTACCCCAAAACAAGGTAGTTACCTTGTTGATATCGCTTGAACTATTACAGTTTGGCACAAAACAGATGGTTAATTCTGAACTTTTTGAAGCAGCTAAACACTTAGCAAACCAAAACCTGGGCCAGCAAATTTTCTGCACCAGTAACTCTGACTACCAAAAGCAGATTAATTTCCATTATCTACTTCTCCTGTGTCTTGGCAACTGTGCAGAAGGAAATGTTTTTGCTGAAGGTACTTTATTTTTCACTTACCTCTCACTTGGGTGAGAGGCTTTATTTTTCAGACCAACTTACCAGTTTCTTTATAAGAAACTTTTTTTGGATCAATGCCCATAGGTACAATTTCTTCAAATACTCCAACTCGAAGGTCCGGGAAACAGTGAGCTCCTCCTGCACTGCTCTAGGAAATTAAACACAGAACAATCCACTGAAATGTTCCAGCCATCAAGATCATGATTATCCACTCAAATACAGGCCAGTGCACTTCTAATTTCTAAATCTTCAATAGAATATGACAGGATCTCAGTGTCTGAGGCAAAGAAACGTGTCTCCTGCCAAGATCAATACTCTTAAATCCAAAGGTCAGGGAGTGGCCCCTTACCATGACCCAAGAGACAGGTGTCTTTGGCCCAGTGACTGTTCAGTAGGTGAGACGGGCCCTATTTGGCAACAGGTCCAGTCCCAGCAGAGCCACCAAGGAGTGAGCAGACCTAGAGACTTCTTAGTCAGAAACAATGTCATTAGCACCTATCGTGAGAAAGTCAGGCTACTGAGCATGCTGACCCCAACAGATTTTTCTTTATCATATATTCACTTAAATAAATAATCCCTTCCAGTAACTGATCCTTCTGACACATTTGGGCTCTGCAGTTCTCTTCATCCCTTCTGACACAACGCACAGCTAGGTCTCTTGTCATTATACGTGTGAAGAGAATTGCAGTGCTTCATGGGCTTGAAACAGAAACAGGGGAGATCAGCCAGGCTTAAAATTTTAAAGCTGTGGATTCTGACCCCCCCCGAAGCTCATGCATAGGATTTCCCCTTTGGGGGCCCTGGCAATCCCTTTTTAGCAAGCACCACAACTGCAGAGGATAGGAAGTGAGAATTTCTGTAGGGCCAAGCCTCAGACATGACTTAGGCACTACTAAATATATAAACAAATATGAGAGTGAGATGCTGTGCAGCACTGGTCCAGCTCTCACTAAAGTTGATTTGCAGTAACTACAGTGGCCATTGAATATTTTCATAGTTCAAGGCTCATTTTTCACTCCTCTGCCCCCTGTCCTTTGGGAACAGGAACCTGAAACCTCACTTACTTGTGTATACAGTACACAGAGGAACTGTGAGACAGAAAATAACAACATGTACTAATGCATGAGCTTTGGTGCCCAGAGAGATCATGCAGGGTTGGAGATTTTGCCAAGGCTGAGATAAAAGTCCATCCCTGTTTCATCTTCACATCTACACATCACCATAACTGACAGGTTGGATTACCTTCAGACAAGCACAGCAGATAGCTAAAGAGCTAAGACTGAATCAGCACTGCAGTTCTATGGAGGGATTTTAGCTTCATGAGTTTCACTAACTCTCTTTAATTTGGTTATTGATGGAAAATGAAATAATATTCCCTATAAATAAAAGTGTCTGAAAGACAACAATACTAAATAAAAGCAGCATTTTTTTCCTCAGAAAATGAAGTACCCATAGTGCTGGAGAAACAAAAGCCCTCCAGAATACCATACAGTGCTAGCTACACCTGCCATCACCATCTGAAGACAGCAATCAGCACATACACTCAGAGACAGGCGGAAGTTAGCACCTGACTCTCCTGCTAGTCAGGCACTAACTAGAGTAAAGAGAAACTCTGTCTTTCTGACTCTGACTGTATATTTTCTTTAGAAAACATCTGATTTGTGGAACTGACAGTGCATCTGTAAGGACACCAAAGCCTGCATGAACCTAAACCAGTAAGCTTCTAGGTCAGGATCTCAAAATAGGGTGAAGAGGAGTAAATGCAAATATTTTGCAGAGATGAGCATAAATTGTGATGCTTAGATTTCAGCAGTCGAGTTGGAGTAAAAATCTGATAACAAATAGTGGAGTTGGAGTATGCTTCCGCCTTCACCTGTGTGCAGCATGCATGGCTTTGCAGCCATACTCATAGCTGCCAAAGCTTGTAGCTGCTGCTGCTAACTGCCACTGCTGCCTTCACTGGCAGAGATACCTAAACAAAGTAAATTTAGAAATCCCCACCTTAGATCTGTGGTGGGAAAGCAGAAGTGCTAGAGCCTTATGCAATTCTTTCAAGCAGCAGAGAGGCACTATCAAGAAGCAACAAAATTATTTCTCAAATATTAAGCATCCTGTATTAACAATGCCTATGCAGAAATTGTTTACTCATACCTTGAAATCATCTCGACACAAAATGTCTTTGAACAGCGGCTGGGAGAGCATAACTTCAATGTAGAGATTAGTAGCTACTTTGCTTCCACCAACTGTTCCATTAATTCCCTCTGAAGCAACTCGTACCTGGAAGCCAGGAGGAGAAGCTGGGGTTAAGGCATGATAACAGCAGAAAGAGATCACAGTGACATCAGCAAAATATGACCAGCTAACAAAAGGTAGACACAGAAACATGTTCACAAAAGAGACAACTGAAGAAGGAAGGAATAGAAGACAGTTATAGTGAAGTTGGGCAGAAAAAACATAATAAAAGAAAAGCTGGAATAAATATTCAGTAATCACTTTTGGGCCATTTCATAAGAAAAACAGCAAGAAAGTCAGAAAAAATGTGCAATAAGCAGAGAAATGATGACTGGTTAAMAGGCAAATCTTGCAGTCAGTGTTAAAATTCCCACAGGAGGTCTGCCCAAGGAAGAACAATGGCATTGTGCCCAGTGACTCAGGTAGCTAGAACGAAAATGTGAATATGTGGAATACTGCACATAATATCAAATCCCAGTATGAGTCATTTTATCTACAGCACTGACAGAAATGAAGAAAAAAAACTGAAATGTTGGAAAAAATGACTGAATTAAAGAGAACTAAGAAAAAAAATATCTGGTTGAAAAGACAAATGCTGTACCTATCTTGGAAAAAAAAAGCAAAAAAACCCCAGGTAAGATATCTGAGAAAAAAAAAAAAAGCTAATGCATTAGGACATTTTACCCTCAGACCTGTGCAGTAGACTAAGGAAGGTACCTTCCTTTCTTTCCTTCTGAATAAAGAAGGCTGGCTTTGCACATGCAGAACATTGAATCTGTTTTATTTTAAACAGCACCAGCTCTGGGAAAATGTCACAGACAAGATGCATATTTATTAGCTGAGTCAGAATATCATGAGAAATTTCTGTCCCAACTCCTGAAATACAGAAAAGTAAAAAATACAAAAAAAAGAAGCAAAAAGAATGATATGAACTTTGGGAAAGAGACAGTGCTTTGATGGCACAGTTCATCCTGTACCAGAGGATTCAGACACAGCCCATACAGTAATTTCTATGGAGCTAAGCCACAAGTGGTTGACAAGAATGCTCAGAATAATCAGAATGCCCAAGAATGCCCAAAAAGTCAGAACAGGAAGTAAAGGCCAGAAAATAAGAAACACAAACAACATAGTAGGCATTAGAGAAAAGAGTATGGGAACTGAAAACCTGAGAGGAGGAAATAGGGCAAATGTTCAGAATTGGAGACGCTCCTGCCAAGGTAAAGATGTCCATCAGTATCAGTAGTGCAGCTGGGTGACTTCAGTGTAACTACATGGTTAAATTTAGGTTACAGAAGCCAGTCTCCCACCATTGGAGGCTCCTTCGCAAGACAAGTCAAAGATAGAGTAGTTTCCTGCTCTGACTCACTCTCTTGAAAAATCTTTCTCCCCACAGATAGCTCAGGAAAATCAGCTTCATAAGGCTGCAGTTCATCCTCATCCACAGCCCCATGGCACCAGCTAGATGAGCCAGCTGATCTCCTTGGGCCTAGTCTCCAGGAAATGAAAAGAACAAAGCAGCTCTGCAGGAATGAGCGGCACCATCCTATGGTTTGATCCAAGTTGTCAGTTGTTCCATTCTTCTCATCTCTGACAGCACAGGTTACAGCTTGGCTGTCCACATGATACACCATCCCGCACTAAGCAAAGATGATGCTCTTCTGTAAAGAATACAGCTACTGCTTAAAGCCTTACCTTGCCAGTCAGATGCAGATGTTGGCACAGAGCCTTTTGCCAAGCACAGAGTTTCTCTGGATCCTTCACCTCACAATAACAATAATACAGAAGTACTTCTCCCTCCTTGCTGCCCATAGCAGAGCAAAGGAAATAGGAAAAAGATGTTAGAGCTGACAGAGCAAAAATATCATATTATTACCATCAACACTTCAAAAAGCAGTCAATTTCTCTGGCAATTGCATGCATATATATATATATTTATATATACACACACATATACACACACATATACACACTTTTTTTTTATATTTATAAATATAGTTATATATATATGGGTTAGCACTTTTGGGTTTGATCCATTTCCAAGATACAGAAATACCAACTAAAGACAGCTCCCACATTCCTGATTCTTGGGACTAGTTACAAAATGAATTCATCTCTGTGGCACAGACATCTCTGCCAGTGGCTTACAGCATGTTGCACTCAGATTTCTTTCAACATGCAGGATACAAGAACTCTTTTCTGGGCTCCCTAGTGTCTCATTAGTTGCATAAATTGACAAACTTGTACACTGAGAATTTAAGTTTAAACAAAAAAAAGCTAAAATTGTCAATGATACGGTGCGTGGCTGCATTCTAAGCAGCACAAGCTGGCCTCTTTCTCAGTCAGGAACACTCTCCTGAGCACACTCATTCATACCTAACAAGTCTTTAGGCTGCTTGAAAGAGCAGGGAAGGGGATCTGTGCAGACTGTACTGTGCTATGTTACTCTTTCCCGCTACTGCCTTTCCTTGCTGAGGGCCTGCTTATGGACAGGAGCTGCCAAGGAACACCAGCACAGGGGTGGGAAAACACAGCTCTGAGTGCGATCCTCTGATGCACCATCAAAAAAAACCCCGGGGCGTACCTCCTCCTGTATCAGCACAGCAGTGATTTCCTTGTGCTCCGCACGGGCGCGAGCAGCGGGGAAGGGACCCGCGACACGCCGAGCGACTGCCGCGGCTCACCCGCCACTGCGGCTTACCTCGTCAGGGCCTCCTGGCTCACGTGGCTCGTGTCCGGGAGCCCCCGCGCCACCTCGGGGCGCCCCTGCGGCCCGCCGCCGCCGCGCTCGGCCTCGGCCTCGGCCTC